>NC_091751.1:630949-765949 GCF_043380555.1 Nothobranchius furzeri | reverse complement strand
GTTCTTTTGACGCTCTTATGAACACAACTTCATATACCAGCGTGTGGAGGTGGTCATCATCAATGTGCTGCTGTTTTAGCATCAGGTGAAGAATTCTCCAAACACTCAGACTTTGCCAACGTGTTAGCCGATGACTATACCAGTGTATAATTTTTAGTAGTCATAGGGCTGCACCTGCTCATATTTTCAGATTTCCGTTATATGGACACGATAAATTTGAGTGACCACGGTCTCATTTGTCTCTGGCAGTCAGGTACTACAATCTAAATGCCAGATGTCAGGGTTTATGACTCCTCTCAGACTAATCACTTGTCAGATGGGAGATGAGGGGATTATGTAACAACTGATTGAAAATGCCCATGATGCATAAGCTCCTGGCTATGGCAACAGTACGCCTTACTCTTGTCAGCCCTAGCTTCCTTCACTGAGGTTTGAATGGCTTATTTTAGTC
Source organism: Nothobranchius furzeri (assembly GCF_043380555.1). Taxonomy (NCBI): domain Eukaryota; kingdom Metazoa; phylum Chordata; class Actinopteri; order Cyprinodontiformes; family Nothobranchiidae; genus Nothobranchius; species Nothobranchius furzeri. The sequence continues at coordinate 765,498 of NC_091751.1, read as the reverse complement.
TCTGTCTCACCAACCACATGATCTGCTGCTCTTCTCGTCATGCTGCCTCCTTCACAACCCACGACATCCTCCCCCGGAGGATACCACACACGCTCAGCCCAACCGAACTCCACTACCCAGCATTCCCAGTGCCAGCCTTCCGGCCCACGTCACCCACCACATCTACATAAGGCAGTACAGCTCAACACCAAACCACTCAGTCATCGTTTCTAACTGAACTACGCTCCGAGTTCTGACCAAACCCAACCCGATCATTCAGCCTGTTCTGACCAGATCAGCCCGAGCCACTCACCCTGCCGACCCGCCGTGCTCACCAGGTTTGTACGGTTTGACTCCTAGAGCAAACACGTGTCAATCTGCCCGGCGTCAGTCACTCCGCGCTTGGGTCAAAACACACGCTACAATCCGAACTCTCGCTCCGGTTCAGCTCAGCTCAAGTCAAGCCTTACAGGATGACTGAGTCCAATATTGACCCAGCAGAGTTCGAGTCCCTGCGATCGCAGGTGGTCCAGATGGGAGCTACTCTGGGACGCCTAGCTGATAAAGTGGAGTCCATAGCCACAGTAGTTCTCCAGCTTTCCGCTGCGCAGCAGCAGCAGCAGCAGACCTCCAGAGAACGGGAGGAACCGATCCTCAGCCTCCTGGAGAAGTGGGACTGAACGCACGGCTCCCCTGAGGGCATGTTAGCCACACTCGCCATGACCTTCGAGTGTCAGCCCCACCGCTATGCCACAACCCGCTCCCGCGTGGCGCTGCTCACCTCCCTCCTCACCGGCCGAGCTCAGGAGTGGGCCGCAGCCCTGTACAACAAGAAGTCGGAGGCCTGGAATGATTATGATGTTTTTGTGGCCGAACTGAGGAGGGCTTTTGTTCCCCCCAGCGGCGAGATATCAACGAAGGCCCAACTCCTTCAGCTCCGACAGGGTAGTCAGACTGTGGCCCAGTACACGTCCCGGTTCCGAACCACGGCCGCCAAACTGAGATGGGGGGATGATGCACTGAAAGCAGTCTACCTTGAGGGGCTCTCCCCTCGTATCCGAGACGGGATGATAGGGAGGGAGACCCCAGAGACCCTGGACGAGGCGGCCGACCTCACTCTACAAATGGACCTACGTCTTTTTACCCGTCAACCCGCTGAACCGCCAGTGGCAACGGCCTCAGCGCCGGCCCATTCTCGCCCAGCCAGTTTGTCCCCTGACGAACCCATGCAGCTGGGACACCTGAACCCAGAGGAGGGAGAGAGACGCTATAGGGAGGGGCTGTGCGCCTACTGTGGTTCTCCTGGACATCGACGTATCACCTGTCCCCTCCAGCCGGGAAACGCAGACTCCAAGTAGGCAGTAGCAGAGGGGTCCTACTTGGAGTAGCCGGCGCCCCCTCGACCCGCACCTTGCTCACAGTCACCCTTCATCTTCCCCAGGGACCCGTCGAGCTAAAGGCGCTCCTGGACTCCAGAGCAGCCGACTGTTTTTATTTATTTTTTATTTTTTTTACCGTGTCCTGTCTGGCTGTGAAGCAAGCAGAATTGACGTCTGAATGCTGGTAACAAGCCTTACAGATTTACTCTCAGGTGGAGCATCAAAGCGTCTGCTTTAAATGTCACACCTGATACTTCAAATTTTGTTGTTATTGTTTTTGAATGCTTTGTAATTCCAACCAGACACGGAGACCGAGGTGAAAGAGAAAGGAAAAGACAAAAGGTGGGAAGGGGGGTTCCACAAAAATAAACAATAATGAACAAGAGTCTGCTTCTAGACCGGCAGAAAGAGAAGAGCAGAAAAAAAGGGACACACAACAATACATCAGGAGCAAGCTATCACTGCGTCAACGTGATGATTAAATATAAAATCAACATTGTTTAACTGAACAATCACACGATAATAAATCATAGTGCATTTAGTGGCAACGACAGCCTTAAGACCTGTGTTTAACGTGCCCAAGTCCATACTTTTGAGAGCACCATGTGAGCACCTGTGTGTGTACACGCGCTTGTTTATGTAAGGTTTCTCTATAGGAGCGTCCAACAGAGAGTGTGAGGGACCACAGATCCGCCCCCCAAAGATGCGTAGGAGACGGGGGGAGCTCCAAGTCCCAGAGATCCAGGCGCTGCCCCAGAACACAGGAACCCCAAGGAGACTGCAACCAGAAAGAACCCCGCCCCCCTCCAGAGGCGCAGAGGATCGCCCCGGGGGGCCACAACCAGCAGCCAGCAGAGTCCCGGGAGATATCAGCGGCAAGCCCACAGGCCCGCCCGCCACCCCCCACCCCCTAGCCGAATGAGCCCAGGACCCAGCGACCCGGGACCCAGGGGCGACCACCCTCGCCGGGGACCCAGCAGAGCCCAGGGACCCAGACCCCACCAGGCAGCCACCGGGATTGACCAGGCAGGTGCCAAAGATCTTAAACCCCCTGACCCGGTTGCCACGAACACTCAGGCAGACCAAGGCACCACACCCCACACCAGGTGTGGCAGGGGGAGGGGGGACGAAGATCTATATCATCAAAAGAAGTTCCAGTAGAGGGGAGGAGTCAAAGGCCCCACCTGACATATACAGTCATACACAAACACAGTCACACACTCCCTCCCTCATGCTCACACATGCACATACAACCCAAGACTTACAAAAATGCCCGCCGGACACCCACTCATGCTCCCCATACACACCCTATTCCCTCTGGTCCCGGTACTGCTGCACATGGGGTACAACCATCACCGGTAACCAGAGTTTGACCCTTTCTGCTGGGGTGCTGATGAGCAGGCTCCCCCGCCCAACGCTGAGCACAGCAACCCACCACCCCACACCCCAACCAGATGGCCAGATCTCCCTCCTAGCCTCCAACCCCAGGAAGCCAAGCAACAGCAGAGGTGGCTAAGACCCCTAGTCTCCCTTCGCCTGCTCCAATATAGTGTTGTGTGTTGATGAGGTGTATTCCATGGCTGTGGTGAGCGGGCAGTGCGGGCATTGTCTGGCCTATGCCAGCTGATGCCACCGCACCACCCCACTTGCACCTACAGCCATCAGTGTCTAAGTGCAGTTTAAAATTGGAAGTGGGCACCGGCACTCGGGAGGAGGCTGAGAAATCCCCCTGCCAAATGCCGTTGAATGTGCTCACTCCCAAGGCCCTAAGTGTGTGTTTGCGTGGAATCAATCAATCAATCAAATTTATTTCTAAAGCGCTTTTCAAACAAAGTGTGATTCAAAGTGCTTTACAAAATGACCCCAGATTCCCATAACAGGTTAAAATCATTTACAAACATATGCAAGCACACGCACACGCACACACACACACACACACAGACTCACACACACACACACACACAAGTAAAAATTATATTAGGCTGAGTCCAGATGAGCCAAGTATGGTAACGCAAGGAAACGCCATCAGAGGAGCCGCCTGTCCCGGCAGCATCAGGTCTTCCACACTTAAGTCTCAGTGGAGGGGGAGCATAGACCCCCACCTATAGAGCGCCCAGGAAGCTACATTCGACCACCGCTCCCGGGGCAGAGGGCCCCTACAGAGGAAACACTGGATTAAAATGAGTAAAAATATAATAAAAGAGCTAATATAAATGACAAAAGTTAGAAAATAAGTAATAAATAAAATCGTATAGACAGTAAAATAATAATTTAAATAATAAAACTGTGCTAAAATATAATCATATAGAACATGCAAAGCAAGTAATAAAATATAATCATGTAAAACGAGGAATGAAACTGTAGTAAATATTCAGATAAAAGCTAACCTAAAAAGACGGGTCTTGAGTCTGGACTTAAAAACATGAACGTTCTCTGCGGCCCTGAGGTCCTCTGGCAGCTCGTTCCAGAGGCGAGGGCCGTAACACTGGAAGGACGCCTCGCCGTGAGTTTGTGTCCTGACTTTAGGGATGACCAGGAGACGCCTGCCAGAGGAGCGCAGAGGCCGCGAGGGTTCATATGGTTAAAACAGTTCTGAGAGATAAGAAGGCCCAAGACCGTTAAGACACTTAAAAACCATTAGAAGAACCTTAAAATTGATCCTGAAACATACGGGGAGCCAATGCAGTGATTTCAAAACTGGTGTCATGTGCTCCCGCCTCCTGGTCTTCATCAGGACACGTGCTGCCGAATTTTGTAGAATTTGTAAGCCTGAGATGCTCTTTTTGGGAAGAGCAGAAAGCAGGGCATTGCAGTAATCTATCCTATTGATGATAAAAGCGTGCATCAACGTCTCCGTATTATCCCGAGAGAGAACAGGGTGGACTCTGGCGATGTTCTTTAGATGATAAAAACCTATTTTTGTGATATTTTTAATGTGTGGGATAAAAGTCAGCTCAGAGTCAAAAATCACACCCAGGTTCTTCAATTGTTCAGATGGATTAAAAGACAGAGATTGTAATTTTGGTAAAAGCTTCTCTCTCTGGGCCTCAGGACCAATGACTAAAACTTCAGTTTTGTCCTGGTTGAGCTGGAGAAAGTTCTCTGCCATCCGGGATTCGATGTCTAAAATACAGTTAAAAAGTGCATCCATTGACCGAGAGTCATCCGGAGACACGGAGATGTACAACTATGTATCATCAGCATAACTGTGAAAGTTAACCCCGTGTCTCCTGATGACTCCTCCAAGAGGGAGCATATAAAGATTAAACACCACTGGGCCTAAAACTGAACCCTGGGGCACACCACATGTAATCCCACGGACCCTAGAGGAACAGGTATCCAAACTCACCATGAAAGTCCTGTCTGTGAGGTAGGATGTGAACCATCTATGTACAGCACCAGAGAGGCCGGTCTGTTGTAAACGAGTTAAAAGAATAGTGTGGTCTACTGTATTGAAGGCAGCACTTAGATCCAGTAGGACCAACACTGTCAACTTCCGTTTATCATAATTTACTCTAAATCATTTAAAATCTTCAGAAGGGCTGCCTTGGTGCTGTGGTTCACCCTAAAACCAGACTGAAATTTCTCTAGGACATTATTAGTGTTTATAAAATCATTTAGTTGATTTAAAACCAACTTTTCTAAAATGTCGTCGGTGGAAGTGTATAAGGTGCAAATAAAATTGGGGGGCAGGTTGCCACAGGAATGCGGAAATGGGGTCCATACCCGCACTCCCTGACTTGTCCACCCCCCAAGGTCCTATGTGTATGTTTGTGTGATGATGTGAGGGAGCAGGAGGAGAGAAATAAGCGGGGATGGGGAGGAACGGCTGGTTGGGCTTAGCCCTCCAGGGAGCCAGCTCCCCCACTGGCCCCAATAGGCACCCCTGTTGTCAAATTGCCACCAAGGGCATGGAGACCCCAGCCCATCCTGCCAGGGCCCAACGCAGCAGCATTACAGAGCCCCACGGAGTCCGAGGGCACCAGCCCAGCCCCACCCCAGCAGAAAATCTATGACCATCCCTGCATTTGCACAACTTCCAGAATATATAAGACATAGGACATCCAGGTAAGGTTGGGTCCTCCCCCTCCTGGACCTCCCCCTCCCCTGTGATGGAACAGCAGAGGAGCCAAGGTCTACATGAGGCCCCTGAACCCGGGCCAGGCACTGCTGCATGTTCCTGCCTTCTTCCCGGCAGCATACATGTCAGGACCCGACCCCCAAGGCCCCGCCCAGATCCCCACACAGGGCCGGCCACCACCACACCGTGGGCCCCGAGGGCCCCACCCAGACCCCCCAGGGGCAATGCAGCTGCCAGGCAGTGACCCATGGCCGCCGCCAAGACCTCCAAGGGGCCCCACTCCCGACCGCCAGCAGTCCACCCCCCAAGGCAACCCAAGCACCTCCAGAGGGGGGGAGGCAATGGCCCCCCAGTCCCAGACACCCCCAGTGAACCCACCTCCAGGGAACATCCGGATACTCCAAACTCAGACCCTCCACCCCCCCACCCACATCATCCCGCAGGACAACATCAATGGTCCCCCATCATCGCTATGTGATGGAAGCGATCAAAGGAGCCCAGAGAGATTGATCTGAAGTGGAAGCAGAGGCTATATCAAGTGTAATATGATCTAACAAAAGATTTCTATACTGGTTAATGCAGAGAGTTTCTCTATTTTTCCAAATCAAGAGGATAGTTTTCTTAGCGATGCATATGGCAGTCAGAACCACGTGAACCACAGATGTTTCAATCGGGACTTCGTGCAGCTGTCCCAGTAAACAAAGAGAAGGGGAAGTTGGGATATGACATTTCAGAGATTTTGACAGATCCTCACATACTCTACCCCAAAATTCCTGGACAGGTGGACAGGACCACAGAGCATGAATGTAATTGTCAGGAATGTTGTTTGTGCAGTGTGTACAGGTGTCAGACGACACAAACCCCATCCTGAACATCCGATGACCTGTATAGTGTACTCTGTGTAGAATTTTGTACTGAATTAATCGTAAATTGGAGTGTCTGATCATTTTAAAAGTTTTTAAACAAGTTTGGGACCAGAAGTCCTGGTCAAAGCTAACTGATAGATCCACCTCCCATTTTTCAATAGGGATTGCAGTTCTATCGTCTATTTTGGACAGTGTCTTATATACTTTAGACAGTAGTTTGGGGGGTTTGAGATTATAAAAGTCTAATACCCTTGGTGGTGTTTGTAATTCTATTTTATTGAGCTTAAATTTTTGTTTGACTACAGATTTACTTTGGTGATATTCTAAAAAGCTATTCTTATCCATTCCAAATTGGAAGACTATTCTATTAAATGGGATGAAGTCCAATCCTTCATAAATGTGTTCCAGGTATAGGATTCCTTTATTTTTCCAGTCCGGAAGGTTCATCATTTTGTTATTTTGCAAAATATCAGGATTATTCCAGATAGGTGTGCATCTGCATGGTACTAGTGAAGACTGTCATTTTAAGATACTCCCACCATGCTGTCAGAGAGGTGCTGAAACTAATACTTTTGAAGCTTTAATGTTTTCTTATGCTTGAGCTAATAAATGGTAAGTCTGAAAGCTCTATCGTATTGCAAAGTGTCTGTTCTATATCTAACCAGGACTCATCTAGTGGGTTATCTTGCAACCATCTTGGTATATATTGCAGCCTGTTGGCTAAGAAATAATAATAAAAGTTGGGTAGATCTAGTCCTCCTCTGTCTTTGGTCTTCTGAAGCGTTTTTAAGCTAATTCGTGGAGGTTTATCCTGCCAAAGGAATTTAGTAATTGAGGAGTCCAGAGATCTAAACCAGTCAGCTGGAGGTTTGTTTGGGATAATTGAAAATAAGTAATTTATTCTGGGTAAGACCATCATTTTAATTGTAGCAACTCTCCCCATGAGTGATATTGGTAAGGATTTCCATCTTGCAAGATCATCTTCCACTTTCTTTTAAAGTGGGATGTAGTTTAGTTTGGTTAGATCTGCTAACTTGGGAGAGACATTAATTCCCAGGTATGTGATATTCCCTGACTCCAATTGTGTATTAAGCAAATTGACAAAAGAGAAATTAATTGGTAGAACTGTGGATTTTAACCAGTTTATAGAGTAATCTGAAACTCTTGAAAAAGAGTTTATCAGTTCTATTGAATGAGAGAGAGACGATTGAGAATTCTGGAGAAAGAGTAAAATATCATCTGCATAAAGACTGATCTAATGTTCTATTTTCTTACACTTTATCCCTTTAATATCTGTTGTTTGCCTAATTGCTGCTGCTAGTGGTTCGATAAAGATAGCAAATAGTGAGGGGGAGAGTGGGCATCCCTGCCTGGTCCCCCTCTGAAGACCGAAGCTAGCTGATATTTGGTCGTTCGTCCTGACACGTGCAGTTGGTGAACTGTATAATGTTTGTAGCCAGTTTATGAAGAAGTTTCCAAAGCCAAACTTATGTAAAGTTGCAAATAAGAACTTCCAGTTAACTCTATCAAAAGCTTTTTCTGCATCTAGAGATAATATACTAGTTTCTATGTTTCTACTGTAAGAGAAATCTATCAAATTAAATAATCTACGTGAGTTTGTGGATGACTGTCTACCCTTAATGAAACCAGTTTGGTCAGGGTGTATTATGAAGGGGGTTACCTTCTCTAATCTTTTTGCCAGGGCTTTACAAATTATTTTGAGATCAACATTAATAAGAGAAATTGGGCGATAGCTGGTTGGAAATGCTGGGTCTTTGCCTGGTTTTAACAAGAGACTAATATTGGCTGAATTCATGTTTGGCTGTAATCTGCCGCTCTCTTCGATTTCCCTCACCATTCTGAAAAATGTTGGAGCCAGAATGATCCAGAATTCTTTGTAGAACTCTGCTGGAAACCCGTCTGGACCTGGAGCTTTCCTATTCGTCATGGATTTAAGGGCTTCCTGGAGCTCCGCTGATGTTAGTGGCGAGTCCAGGACTGTAACTTGGCTGTCTGATAATTTAGGAAGTCTTATCCTGTCAAGGAACTCATTGATCTCATTATCTGATGAGTTTATCTGTGGTGAGTACAACGTTTGGTAAAAGTCGCTGAAGGTGTTGTTTATTCTTTCAGGGTCATAAACTGTTTCATGGACCAGGATCTCGCCTCTCAACTTCGGGTTCCCCTGTCCTCCCTCTACCAGACCATTCCCGTCACTTCCGTGGATGGAACCCCCATCAAACCCTATCCAATCCGCCAAGAGATGGTTGGTCTCCGCATGGACATTCTTTCCAACTCCTAGACTCTCCAGTTCCTTATTGTGACAGCTTCTTTGTCCCCCCTGATTCTGGGTCACTCCTGGTTCCTGCGCCATAATCCTCAGATATCCTGGTCATCTGGCTGAGTGCTTACCTGGGGTGCTGCCTGCCATTCTCATCGACCTCCTCAACCCGATTCAGAGCCTGGCCACCCGGTTCCTGAGGATGTCAACAGGTCACAGTTCCCCTCCTGTTATTATGACCTGGCTCAGGTTTTTTCAAAGAACCCTTCCACTGTCTTGCCTCCTCACCGCCCTTATGACCTGGAAATAAAACTCCTGCCCGGTTCTGTTCCCCCTCGGGGCCGCTTGTACTCCCTTTCTCCAGCAGAGACTCAGGCCATGGATGCCTATATTACCGATGCCCTTCAACATGGGTTCATCCGCCCTTCCCCCTCGCCAGGATCCACAGGTTTCTTCTTCATGAAGAAGAAGGAAGGGGGTCTTCGACCCTGCATCAACTATCGGGGTTTAAATAAGATCACGGTCCGCGATCGTCACCCCTTGCCTTTAATGACTACCGCCCTGGACGTGGTGTCCCAGTCCACCATCTTCACCAAGTTGAACCTGCGCTGTGCTTACAATCTAGTCAGGATAAAGCAAGGCGACGAGTGGAAGACCACCTTCATCTCCCCGACAGGCCACTGGGAATACATAGTGATGCCTTTTGGCTTGTGCAACAGCCCAGCAGTTTTCAAACGCCTTATCACGGACATCCTGAGGGACATGTTGGGCAGATGGGTTTTCGTTTACCTCGATGACATATTGATTTATTCCCAAACCCTAGAGGAACATGTCACACACGTCTGAGCAGTCCTTTCCCGGTTGTTGGAGAACCGGCTCTACTGTAAGTTGGAGAAGTGTGCCTTTCATCAGGAAACCATTTCCTTCCTGGGGTTCATCGTCTCATCTCAGGGTTTCTCAATGGACCCCCAGAAAGTCCAGGCTGTGGCCCAATGGCTGATACCTACTTCCCTGAAGCAGCTGCAGAGCTTCCTGGGCTTTTCGAATTTCTACAGCCGCTTCATACGAGGTTTCAGCTCCATCGCGGCCCCTCTCACTGCCCTAACCAAAACATCAAACCAGACCCGCCCATCCCGTCTAACTCCTGAGGCCACACAGGCTTTCCACACCCTGGTCCACCGCTTCACCACTGCCCCCATCCTCGTACATCCGGACCCAATGAAGCCTTTTGTAGTGGAGGTGGACGCTTCTGAGGTGGGGGCAGGGGCGGTCCTGTCCCAACACGGTCCCGATTATAAACTTCATCCCTGTGCTTACTTCTCCCGTAAATTCTCTCCAACCCAAAGTAATTACGGGGTAGGTGACAGGGAACTCCTGGCCATTAAATGGGCCTTGGAGGAATGGTGGCAGTGGTTCCTGGGTACACCGGACCCATTTACCATCTGGACGGACCACCCAAAACCTCATCCACATCCAGAACGCTCTGCAACTCAATCCCCGTCAGGCCCGCTGGGCACTGTTCTTTGAACCATTCCACTTCCACCTGGCCTACCACCCTGGTTCAAAGAATCTGAAGGCTGACGCCCTCTCCCGCCGCTACACCCAATCTGCACCCGTCCGGGAACCGCCACCTATACTCCCAGCCCAGAGGTTCATTGCAGCTCTCCACTGGCCAGTAAAGGACACCATCTGGGCTGCCTTGCCCCCCGAACCCACACCTGCCGATGCGCCCTCCGACCGGCTTTATGTGCCCTCCACCTGCCGCTCTGAAGTCCTGGCCTGGGGGCATGCATCCCGCCTGGCTGGACACCAAGGGGAAACCCGAACACTCCAGTTCCTGCGACGTGCTCTATGGTGGCCCTCTATGGCCAAAGACGTCAAGGAATACGTGGCCGCCTGCTCCACTTGTGCCCGCTCCAAGACCCCGAACCAACCCCCAACTGGAGCTCTACAACCCCTCCCAATACCACACCGACCATGGTCCCACATCGGCCTAGACTTCGTCACGGGGTTACCTCCTGTCAACCAGCTCGAGACCATCCTAACCATCGTGGACAGATTCTCGAAGGCGGTCCACCTGGTGGTGCTTCCTGGCCTGCCCACAGCCAAGCAGATGGACAGGGCCAACTTTCCAACCTGGCGACAGGGTATGGGTATCTACCCGGAACATGCGCCTGCCCGCTGGTTCCCGGAAGCTCGCTGCACGATTTCTGGGGCCCTACCCGGTGAAGAAGGTCATAAACACGGTGGCGTATCGCATCCGCCTGCCCAGGCCTCTCAAAATACATCCCGTCTTCCATGTGTCCCAGCTGAGGCCTGTACGGACTTCTCCCCTCGCTCCTCCTCCGGATCCCGAGCCTCTGCCTTGAGGGGTTGGCGAGGATGGGATTTTCACCATGCGGCGCCTGCTGGACACCTGTCGCCGTGGCAGAGGTTGGCAGTACCTGGCGGATTGGGTGGATTACGATGCGGAGGAATGCTCCTGGGAGCCGACAAGCGCAATTATGGACCCCTCGCTCATCTCGGATTTCTGGGCCCGCCGCCCTGGGACTTCTGGGACCGTCCCTCAGGTGGGGGGTCCTGTCATGCTGCCTCCTTCACAACCCACGACATCCTGCCCCGGAAGATCCCACACACGCTCAGCCCAACCAACTCCACTACCCAGCATTCCCAGCACCAGCCTTCCGGCCCACATCTACATAAGGAAGTACAGCTCAACACCAAACCACTCAGTCATCGTTTCTAACCGAACTACGCTCCGAGTTCTGACCAAACCCAATCCGATCATTCAGCCTGTTCTGACCAGATCAGTCCGAGCCACTCACCCTGCCGACTCACAGTATGTCAGCTTGTTTCCTTTTGGAGCTGCCGTGCTCACCAGCTTTGTACGGTTTGACTCCTAGAGCAAACGCGTGTCAATCTGCCCGGCGTCAGTCACTCCGCGCTTGGGTCAAAACACACGCTACAATCCAAACTCTCGCTCCGGTTCAGCTCAGCTCGAGTCAAGCCTTACACTTCTCAGCCGTACCTTTTAATAACCAAAAGTCCATTACTTATTTTTCTTGTGGCATTTTGCCCAAAGCTTCAAATATTCTTAATCTAGACCAAGCCCCCACAATGCCGCTCAGAAAATGGTCCCATCCCGGAAGTAAGAAAAATTGCAGTTCCACCCTCATCCGCTGGGGGCTGGTGCCAGAAGCGAGCAAATCCTCATTGACTCCCATGTTAAAAATGCCGATTTCACAGCAGAAATAAACATGTTTACAGCCTGGTGCCAAAACATGTTTTTTGTCTAAATTATCTAGTTTATACTCATGACAACTCTGAGGGGGGTGAATTTTTTTCTAACTCTTCTGTTTAAGTGTATTGAAAGCCTAAAATTCTGTATAATTAATGAGCATCCGACACACGTGACCGCCGCCTCAGACCCACGTGACCACAGAGCTAGCTCCGTGGAAAGGCCTCAGTACAGCCTCGGTCTGGCTTGGAAACTGCTCCGGCATTTTGAGTCTCTGTGTTTGTGTATTCTTCTTTGGATATTATTGGTGCAATTGTTGGACAAAATGACTTGCAGTGGTATTAATTGCACTAATAGAGCGTCCAAGGAGTCTCCACTTCATTTTTTTCGGTAAGTTAAAATCTATATTCGTATTTTATGTCACTGCCACCTTTAAACTAGCTGAGTTTACCGAAGTAGCTAGCTAACTATCAGTTTAACATGTAGCATGTACTGTTTAACCATGAAATTTAAATGTAAAATACGGTAAAATAATTAATAGGGCATATTTAGATGGGTAATAGGGTAAAACCCAGTGCATTTAAGATAAAAATGGGTTGAAATATGACGGAGCGCTAAGAGGGAGACTTCTGTGTCCATTCTTCCATCCGGTAATCCCCAGCGGTCAGGCCGGGCAGCCTGACCGATCCGGCGCCTACTTGCTGCGCCTAGCTGCTGTGCGGTCTGACCGCTCGTGGAGTTTTTCATGTCTGGCTTTAACCGCATCTACCGTATTACGGCATGAGCGCAACAGCGACAACTTAATATCGATGTGTAAGCAGCCTGAGTGGTAGGGTGTTTTCATCTGAACCCTTAAAACCTCCAGCAGGCTATGCTGCACTATTGACGTGTTAGCGCGCGGCGCTAACAACTTAGCAACGTGACATGTCTCTGAGAAAGCGTAAAACACGGACGCTTCTTCTGAAGCGGAAAATAACACCTCTTCTTAAGCAGAGCAGGATGTCGCCTCGGCTCGTTCACGGCCGAGCCGGACTGAGCTCGATAACATTGACCAAGCACAGCCACTGGGCCGTTGTAGCTGCCACCAGGCCTGCTGAAGGAACTCCAGCGGGTTTCATCAGACTCGTAAAGTTTCTTGTTTTTGCTGGGGATTTCTGTATTTTACCGCTCCCTCCTGCAGTCTTCCCCTATTAAAATTTAAAATGTGTAACTTTATGTATTGTGATGAATGACTAATATTCATGTTAAACTGAAACGTTAGGCATTTAGGGGGAAAAAACAAAATAATAAACATTATACAGATGTCAAATAACTCAAACTGTAATTAAACTATATATTTTCAAAGTCATATAGACAGCATGATGGTTTGTGTGATCCGCGCGGTTTCACTTACACCCCTTTAATGATCAGGCTGTTTTTTATTATTTTTATCAGCTGATAGCAGTTAAAATTATGGTAAAAAATACTTTTATCTGTTTTTGATAACTTAATGCCCAGGAAGAGCATCTTCCTGGGCATTAAATATAACCCAAATGTTTTATTATGAGCAGATCTGATGAAGGTGTAGACAAGCAGTCTGCAAAGTAAAACTTGTTTAGAGTCCAAACTCTTACTAAAGCTTTTGAAAAGAAAAAATGGTTGAATTTTGAGAAATATCCACAACAGGGGAGCGAGACCTCTGAAAAATGTATATTTTCTCTGAATTCATAGAATAATGTGAAGATTCTGGGAAAAATTGGGATTCTGAGATTAAAACGTAAATCTTTCTAATCATAATTCTGGCAGTTTTTGTGTCCTTCTGCTGTGGAAAGTCGTGCAACATGAAGATACTGAGAAGATGCTTACAACCTGTATTTTTATTCCATCCATAAATAAAATCATGAGCTATTTTTTTAATCCAAATTTGATCCAAAGGGCCATCGTTGGTTCCAGACCCGTTCTAGAACATTCCTCTAATCTTAAAGTCATCATCAGTTTCTTCCTTTTAACAAATATTTATTTGTTCAAATATTTAATATTTATAACTGGAATATTTGTTCCTCCCTCTCCCACTGCAGTTAGTCCTGTCCTGCAACCCTGTTTTTGCAGCTTAGTGAAGCCAACCATCACTAACCTGGGGGTGGTTTTGGACCCAGAGATGCGGATGGACTCCCACATTAGCCAGGTGGTTAGATCCTGCTTTTCCCGGCTTCGCCAGCTACCAAAGATGAAGTCCATCCTGAAAGACGTGTCATATTTTCTCCCCAAGCCGGACCTGACCGTCATGTATCGGTCCAAAATAGTGTGATGATATTGTGTTTTTTGTACATAACAGACTTTTTAACAGACAAATTTGTCGCATTCTCCTACACCTCTTCACGGGCTCGCCACAGTAAATATTCTATTTGGCGAGAGATAAACTTTATTGTATTTATCCTAGTGAATCTATAATTAAACGGGTAAACTAGTAGCACCACATCCAACATCAAAGAAAGTAAAATGTTACTATCAGGAGAGGGAGAATGTTTAAGTGGTTAGCAGCAGTGTGCTAGACGATGGCCCCCTCCATGAGGCCACCACAGCTCAGCAGAACATCGTTGTAGCTTCTTCTGGGGAGAAAAACACTTGGAGAAAAAATAAAGTTAACAGCTGAAATAGCAGGAAATAATACAGTTAAAGAGCAGATTGTAGAAGAAAGAAACCCCTGGGTTAAACTGGTCTGTCTACTGCATAATGCTGAACTCTAACATGTGTCCTCAGGGAAGGACCTGATTGGTGTCCAGAACCTGTTGAAGAAGCACCAGGCTCTGCAGGCTGAGATCACAGGTCATGAACCTCGCATCAAGGCTGTCACCCAGAAAGGAGAGACCATGGTGGAGGAAGGTAGAGCAGGTCTGGTCCTGACATGTTTCTGAGGTGTCTGCAGGTTCTGGCTCACTTTTTTTGGGTCCAGGTCACTTCGCTGGTGAGGAGGTGAAGACTAAGCTGTCAGAGCTTCATGGACGTTGGGACACGCTAAAGGCCAAGGCGTCCCAGAGGAGGCAGGACCTGGAGGACTCTCTGCAGGCCCAGCAGTACTTTGCGGATGCTAATGAGGCCGAGTCCTGGATGAGGGAGAAGGAGCCCATCGTTGGAAGTCCAGACTAAGGGAAAGACGAGGACTCGGCCGAGGTATGGAAGTCCCTTCCTGAGAAACTCCAATCGCTTTTCTTTGCTCTCTTTCCAGTCCTTCATAATTAGTGTTTCTGTATTTGTCATTTCCTTCGGTTGTCTACCAGACGTCGTTGCTCGTTTGAGCGTCTCATGGGTTAGGGGTAGAAGTGCTGGCCTCGCACAGGAAGTGATGACAAACGTGTTCCCGTCGCTCTTATTTCAAACGGTTTACAAGCTGTGATGTGTGTTCCCGCTGCAGAGCAGCCATGACACGTGGCTGCCGGCAGAAGGCTCACGCTTTTCCACTAAACACCCGCAGAGCTGCGTCTGCGGTGAACTGAGCAGGGTTTGTTTTACAGTGGCGGATCCGATTGGACCATCGCTGCGAGAAAGCTCCACTTGTGTCAGACGAGCTGAAGGTTCTGATGTTCTGCTCCACAGGCTCTCCTGAAGAAGCACGAGGCCCTGATGTCGGACCTGTCGGCTTACGGCAGCAGCATCCAGGCCCTGAAGGAGCAGGCCCAGTCCTGCAGGGTGAGTTCAGAACCCTCGGCCCGTCAGAACATTCTTATCCACCACGTTCTAACACCAGACCTGTTAACCCGACAGCAACAAGATAATCAGCAGGTGCTTTTGTCCTGCAGGACCTGAAGGCCAACGAGTCCCGCCTGAGGGACATCAACAAGGTGGCATCTGAACTGGAGTCAGAAGGTCTGATGGCTGAGGAGGCTCCTATGGTTCCGGCTCAGGTGAGCGTCACCTGTCTGCAGCAGCTGGTCCCTCTCACTTCCTGGTTTAACTCTGCTCGTCTCTGTTTGTAGCAACAAGAACATCTGGGTTCTGCTCCTGGAAAGGTGCATGTTGTCCTCCGCCTCAACCAGAACCAGACGTGGTGTTTTTGTTACCACTCATTTGTTTGTTTGTTTGTTTACAGGATGAAGCCGACTCTTAACACGGCGTCACCCTGGAAGGTGAGTTCATTCAGCTGATCAGAGGTCACCTCTGATGGCCGCAGTCATGGCCGACCGTGCTGACATCACACAGGAATTCAGGTGACCCGGCAGGCACCAGGTGCTGGTGAAAGTGGGGACATGTCAGCTGGTTGCCATGGCTACAGTTATCTTTATGCATCTGTATGACTGCTGACTGGTGTGTGTTTCCTGTGACCTTTGACCTCAGACCGTACGGTTGGGCGTTCAGACGACGGCTAACTTTAATTCCATCAAGGTAAGAGGAAGCTCTTCCCTTCCTGTCTGAGCGATCCGTCTCCAGGTTTCCTCGTCCGGCGTCCAGCCCGCTGGCGTCCACCTTCATCTCACCTTCATCTCATCTCACTTCATTTATAGTGCAATACTTTCACATTATCATTTCCCCACACTTCTGTATACCTGTATTTTGTTGTTTTTCAATAAAGAATGACAAATTATTTAAGTTTGTTTTTGTTGCACACAAATATATATCTGTAAAAAATATCTACAAAGCTAATGTTTACATAACAAGTATGATTGGGTTTGGCAATACGGCACTCAAGTTTATTTTAGTAAGATTTTCAAACCAAGTAAAGTTAGTAAAGAACACATTTCTATTGTCTGCTAAGAAACTGTTGGGATTTAAAATGGGCCTGTTGTACAAATAACTTGTAAATGATTATTCCTCACTTTTGTCTTAACCAAAGAAATTCCAGTAATTGAGCAAAAACATTTATTTTTAACACTACATTTTATAAAACAGGGCACAGTGTCGGCACATGTATGTATGTCGATGGTCCGCCCCAACCGAACCAGGAGACACAGACGTCAGGGAGGCCAAGGTTGTCTCTGCAGCTCTCTGGGCACCACGCCTCACTCAGCTGTCTCCAATGATCCAAATGGCTATGGAGGAAAAAAAATTTAATAAAAGAATGAAACTTAAAAACTCCCAAACCTCATGTCATATTTACTAATCAGCTATGGCTGATTTATTGTTTGGATCACAGTGAGTTACACTAATTCTAATATATTTTTATTTCTATTATACATACATACTTTTTAACTGTTATTTTCACATGACTGTTATCAGGCTCTTGTTCTGGTTCTGATGATAACTCTGTGTCTTCCAGTAAGTTATCTTGTGCTTACTTCATCTGTATAATGTCTCTTTACTTTTGGTAAATTGTACTGAGTCCAGAATAAAGGCTAGCTGGCTGTACAAGATACAAACAAGTATTACGTTTTGGAAATATATGAAACACCGCCAGCATCTGTTAGAGCCTGTGGCGGGGTGCTGAGGGCCGGCTCCAGCCCAGGAATGAGCTCTACACGCCGGCCGGGAGGGTTTGAAACACCGCCATCCTCTCCTCTGCTGGCTGTTCATTCTGTTATGGTTACCGGTGCTTGTGTTGCAATGTGAAACGCTTGGTCTCGGATTTTGTAAGAAAGATAATAAAATGTCCCCCCAAAATACGACTTAAATATATTTTCTCTTCTTCATGATACATTTAATGGCTGGTGCGACTCAGGAGTGATAGCGCCGAAAAAAACTGTACTGAAAACTTGCTCAAAGCAAAATGTATTCATTACGGAAATAAATTATAAACTTACCGATTTAAAACTTTTTTAATACAGGTACTTCTCACGAACAGGCGCAGAAAACCTCCACCTAAACTCCGTGTGAGGTTCAGGTCGATGGGTGTTCCAGTTAGCTCCGGTTGGGTTGAAGCTAGGTGGCTACATCCGTTAGCTCGGCTCCCACCTCCGCTTTAGCTTTGGGTTAGCCAGGGTTAGCTTCAGGTTAGCTCGTAGCTAGTTCGCCTGGGTGTCGTCACTCGAGCCCAGCCTTACAGCCACACCCTCAGCGCCTCCTCTCTTCCCTTTTATGGAATTGTCTGGGCTGGACGGAACCTGTGACACGGTCAAAATGGCGGTGGTGGACACCTCCCATTATGGACAGATAACGTGTTATTGAAGCCTATGGAATCGAATTGTCCAGTATATGTACAGTCTATGATCTAGACTCATTATTTCATTTTTGCAAATACCTGAGTTCAGGTTCTGGGCAAAAGCGGGCAGAAATTCATCTTTTTTCAGGCAGAACAATAAAGAAATAAATTTAAAGAACTGAATAATCTCAATAGACACCACTATATCTAGAAGTCTGATCAATTTGTTATTTCCATTTTTGCTTTTGTTTTCCTTTTGGTTTTATTGACTTCAATAACAATATAATGACACACTTTAGTTTGGGGTTAGAAAATATAAACAAAAAATATTCTCTATTATACTATTCTAAAATGTATTTTGTAATGTAAACTTTTGTTTTAGCAGTATAGCATAACACCATGTCCCTGTGCCATCAAGTATTAACCAGTAAACATCTATTTTTAGTCCCTGATTCCACAACAGCAAAGTAGCTTAAAGTGAAGTGTACATATGTGCGATGATAATAAATCAACAATCAACTCAGTCCATCTTTCCAGATAAAGATTTATCTTTTTGTGCTAAATTAGTCAAATTTTAGTTAAACCCAGTTCAATATTCTGTTTTAGGTTTATGAATTTGAAATGAGGTAGGGCAGTTTTCTTCCCACAAATGAAAAAAGAAGGACTGTGTTATGGAAATTTTATGCTTATTAATTCTTGATCATTGATTCAATCAACTGAATGTAATATGTATTGCTCTATCATTGCATGCTCACTTATTCAGACACACCCACACAAGCCACTCACACACACGCACACATTCTTGACTTCCCACATACACTCACACTCTCTCTCTCACTTTCATTACTTTCTTATCTCTTGGTATAAATAAGCTCTGTGACCAGATGTTCGGGGCATTTTGCCTTGTGCATATGTCACAGTTATAACTGTTTGACTTGTCTCTTCATTGTCTCCTTCTCTCTTCACTATAGGAAATTGGGTTATTGATAAACATACTGATAAAATCCATGACAGACTGATTATTATCTATCCACTGATCTCGGTTTTCTTGTTTTTTTTTTTTTTTTTTTTTTTTGCTTTGTTTTGTTTTGTTATCAATCATAAGTTTATTAGGGTTGCAGGGGTAGCCTTTCCCCAGCAACCTCCAGGCTCCAAGGGAAGGACCCCAATAGGCTCACTGGCTAGCCTGTAAAAATAATCTGTTTCAATTCAATTCAATTCAATTCAAAAATACTTTATTAATCCCAGAGGGAAACTGATTGCTGTAGTAGCTCAGAATAATAATAATAATCAAGTCATCAAAGAGTTGTTGTATATTACAATGGCTGTTGGCAGGAAGGATCTCCAGTAGCGGTCAGTGTTGCAGCCAAACTGAAGAAGCCTCTGACTGAAGACACTCTTCCGTTGTCGGACAGTCTTGTGAAGGGAACGCTCAGGGTTGTCCATCATTTTCTTGATTCTCTGGAGAATCCTTCTTTGCATTATCTCCTCCAGCGGTTCCAAAACTGCCGAAACTCTGGCTGAGTCCTTGAAAGGGCTTGGAGTTCCTCCATCTTGTTGGCCAGTGATCTCACGTTGTCCATTATGATCGATGGAAGAGATGGTTTGAATTTCCTCTTTCTCTGTCTCCGTTTTGCTCCCGCTCTGCATCCACGCTTCTTGCATTTTAGCTCATTTGGGATTTGTGGCTTCGGTTGAGGTATTATTTCAGCCTTTCCCATGTTAATTAGCTGCTCCGAATTGTAAACCAGCTTGTTGCCATGGTTACGGATCATAACAAATGCTCAAAAAGAGAGAAAAGCTAAAAAAAATAGCAGTAAAAATCCTCCAAGCTTCACAGCACCAGAAACAGAAAAGTAAAATGTCCAAAAAAATACAGTTTTTCTTGAGAAACTAGAAGAAAAAATGTGAAAGAAAAGGCTAAACTTACATATAGTCAACAGAGCTACTCCAACATGCAGCCACCCAGAGCAGCGCAGTTCCGGAGTTTAAATGCATTCCTATTTATTTATTTATTTATTTATTTATTTATTTATTTATTTAGCACCTTAATGCCACCAGCCAAGGCTGTCTAAAGTGCAGTACGTGATAAAATCATAGACATTAAAATTAGAGACAACATAAGACCACAATATAAAATGGATGTCATAAGACATAAAAACAATAAAATCAAAAATGCACATAATGCCTATAAACTATAAAAATAAATGAAAACATTCCAAGAATATTACCAGAAAAAAAAACAATAAAACCAAAAGAGTACAAAAAAGGGATAAAATTCACGAGATGTGTAATATTGCTTCAATTTAGCTTTGAAACTCCAGAGCGTGGATGAATGTTTATTATCTAGAGGGAGTTTGTTCCACAGTCTTGGGGCCAGTATTGCAAAGGCTCGCTCCACTGATCTGAATACATCATTGTAATACAATACAATTCAATAAAATGCAATTATCTCTCAAATCTCCAAAAATAATATGTAATTAACAACATAGAAACAGTTTTTTGAGCATTTAGTTGAATAGAAAAATGTGTACATAACAAGAATGTTTACAGTAAAAAAAATCTCCAAAATAAAAACACAAGCATGCACAGAAATCTCTCTTTGTCTCTTAAACTCCATAAATATCTGCTGGGTTATTAAGACTCTTCTAGCATGAATGGGGCCCCAGGCAAGGCCCTCCTCCTAGCTGGCACCATGTGTTAGTGTCTACAGCTGCAAAACATTTTGATGTGCAATTACAGAGGAAGGGTGGACTTTTGAAGACTCACAAAGATGCAGAATATCATGTGAAATTGTGGGATCAAGGAAAAGATCACTCATTGATCATTTCGAGAGGACTGTGTTTTGGTTTGGATTGGTTTGTACTTATCAATATTGCATTTAAAAGGCACCAAACCTAAGAGGTTGACTGTGTTGTGTTAAAACTTCACACTTAGTTTCAAACTGTATCGTCAGGTATTGAGATTTGTCCCAGTTTCATCAGTTGCATCCAAAAAGAAACAGTTCTCCATGTGTTTTGAGTATTTTTGCACTAGCAAATCCAAACTATGATTTATTAAAGACTTCTCATGAAAAAAGTAAACCACAGCATGTGTTCATGAAAATCAAACCAAATCTAACAACAACAAAGACCAAAACCCCACAACACCGGGGACTTTAACTGCAGGGCAGCGTCCTATGTGACCTTATAGACCACAACTGTTAGTCACAGGCTAACACTGTAAATAGTAATTGCACACCATTTTCCTTCCCCTGTGCGTTCATTGAAAGCAGGAGCTCTCAATTATCCACGCCAGCCACATAATATCTGGCAGATCTAAGAGGGAAGTCCCCTCTGTATCATCTTTCCGTTGCAGTCATGCATTTAGGTGTAGCTGCACAAACAATCATTAAAAACAATGACAGTGTTTAATATTTTAACATTTGTCCTATTTTGTAGTCATGGTTGAATGTCTGCCAGGGCTACCTTGGTGTTAATAAGCATGATATAAAGGTGTGGGCATAGGGCGCCTCTGTTGCAATCTCTAAGCCATGACTTTCAGTGTGGTTCACATCTGAACGTGGGACTGCTGAGTTGAGTCACCTCCACCAATCTAAGGTCCAAGACTTTTGAACGATGCTCCCTCCCTCCAAGCTGAGAGAGAACCCCTGCCTTGACCAGAGGAGGTAAAGTATCTTGGGTTCTTCTTCATGAGTGATGGGTTACTATGAGCAGAGGCGGAGCGTACCGCCAGGCTGGGCAGGGAATTGTTTATGACCCCCAAGTCACAAGGAACCCCCAGCGGGCTGACAAACATTGAACCAAGTCAAAACCAAAACAGTATTGAGGCAGGGAAAAGCTGTCCTTTGACAGCACTGTTGCCATCTCAAACCCCCCCCCCCCCCCCCCCCCCCCCGTGCTTATTACTCTGCCAGAGACCAGATGCACACTTCCTCATCTAACTTTCATCCTTCAGCCCTTAACCATAACCCTGTTTGGATGGAGGAACCACCACGCACTTCCTAGTCTGCTCCATGCATCAGGCCATGTGCCTGGGGCACTGTAACAACCTTGCAGTGCTAATTAGGACTTCACTCTAGTCTCAAAGGAGCTGAACCAAAATGCAAAGTGTATATTCCAACTCCTATTTTTGGTCATGTGATGTAGATCATGACAAAATGAATTAGATTTAAAGAGCAAGTAACGTCTAAATTAACTTTTTTTTGCTGATGAACTGTATAAATGTTTCAGTGTCTAATAGTGTTTTAAATGTGTGTATTCATTATTTTAGCATTTTGGTGCATTTTCTTTAAAAATTAAAATTTCTGCCTAAATACCACAGTATAGCGCCACCTACAACTTAAAACATAGAATTTGACTCATTTTGAATAAATTTTAGCCAATGGCTAAAGAGAAAGATACTACGTAAACCAGTAGAGTACTACGTAGCAGCTCCGTGCCAAAGTTATAAAAGCAACGAGAGTCTCGGCCACGCCTTGTGGCGAGTTGGGAGTTGGATTTGCAAGCGAGTGTAGGAGGTTAGCCGTAGTTCAGCATTAGCATATAGCATTAGCATATCCTAGTCTTTAGCATAGCTTTTAGTGTTATACATACTTATTAAGTGTTAGCTTGGCTGTTGGATAGTGTAGTTTAGTCACTGTTTGGCTGTTAGTGTAATTAGGACAGTAGTTCAGGTTTAGTGCTCCATATCGTGTTAGTATGGTGAGTAGGTGTAGTGTAGTATGGTTGCGGTGGCTCTGTGGGGTTGCACTCCTTTCCACTGGACTTAGACGTTAGGCGCCAGTGCTTGCGCGTAATCGATGTCTGGAAAACATTCATCTCCCGCCTGCTGCTGTAGTTTGCAACCAGCATTTTACCCGCGATTCTGCACGTCTTCATTTGAAGAGGGAGGCGGTGCCCACTGTGGCTTTTCCGCCATTTAGATGCAGCCCACCGACTCTGCTCCCCCACCACGGCGGGCTCCAGTCTGAGGTGAGTAAGCTAAATAAAGTTTTAACATCTTCTAAAGACAATTCCCTACCTAAATGCAAAGTCTGAGAGACGTGGTTCACTCCATTTAGCTAGTCAGTCGGTAATTCTGCAACAGTGGCTCTAACTAACGCAGCACTAGTTGACAGACAGCATTACAGCGTGAAATCCAGCTTGTGAACAGGTTCTGTGAGGAATTCTGTTCAGGAGGTCGCATTTCAGGCTCTCCACATCATATGTGACTGACTTTTACGTTATAATGATCACACACTAAGAATGTTATAAAGCGCCTATATGGGACAGTTTCTTTTGTATATTATCTGACTTTATAAACTCCCAACAACAATGTGCTTATATATTTTTTTCAGGCTAAATCTACCCAAGACACTGGCTGTCAGACTGATTTAGCTGCAAGAATGCACTTGTCCAGGCAGACGTGAAGCTTTACCCGTAGCAAAGGTGAATTATTTTTAATAATCTTCTATGTAAACATTTTATTACCTTCTAGTTTTAATTTGTTTTACAGATTATTGTTACACGTGATTTTATGCTCTTTTAAATGTTTATAAATGTGCTGCTTCTTTGTTTTTACATAGCCAGCCAGAAGAGCTCACAGCCGCAGTGTGTCTGGTGACCCACAGGGACCATGACGGAAATTCATCTTCCAGAAGGTCCCAGAGCAGCATCCACACCCCTGAAAAGACCAAGATGTGAGGTGTCTGCTGTTGATTCCAGCTTCCACCTCAGTGACAGTGCAAGCTCAGTGAACTGTTCAAGGTAAAAAAATTAAAACATTTCAGAATTTTTAAGATATTAGCAATTAAATTGTCGCGTGCCCGTCCCATTTACCGGTTCCTTTAAAACCCAGTTCCGTTAGAACTTATGAGACGGTGCATCCATCAGGGTTCGGGGGGATGTCGGCGAGTATAATTGTACTAGATCCGGGTTTGGACTATCTAATTAGAATCTTGTCTTTTATTTTAAAGGTGAAATGACTTGCACGAATAGCCAGCCTCAGAGTACTACACTTCTTTTAAACTCGTTACCTTTTGGTTAAGATACTAGAGAGAAGTCTGGAGGCAAGCCAAGCCTCTCAGCAATTGTTTGGATTACCCGGAATTAATTGCGCCTCTAACAGCTTATGTGGGAGGTTGGTAACTATAAAATGAGTTATGCTAGTTGATCAGGCTATCATAAGTTTATCAATTTATTTATTAATCCAACCTTCCAGCTGATTAGAGACTTTTTCAACCTGCAATCAGAGCCAAAATAACCTCGAATATTTTGCTTTTATCGCCCTTAAGACAACTCGTTACCCGCAAGGAGGGGGAAGTTAAAACTTCCCTTATCTTAAGGTTTCTTTATATTATTCTGTTATAAACT
This sequence comes from Nothobranchius furzeri, assembly GCF_043380555.1. Lineage (NCBI taxonomy): Eukaryota > Metazoa > Chordata > Actinopteri > Cyprinodontiformes > Nothobranchiidae > Nothobranchius > Nothobranchius furzeri. The sequence continues at coordinate 741,272 of NC_091751.1, read as the reverse complement.
GTAAAGTAAGTCCTGATAATTCAGAGACCGATCTTCGACATGCTTACCTCTGTGCAATTATGGCCAGGGCCCCAAACGTGAAGCTTTAGAGAAAACCTGAAAGAATCAGGATTATGTTTCTTTTTCAAAAAAGGTTTATTACAAAATCAAAATACAAAAATGGGTAAAGTGAAAAACAACTGCTACCCCCCACGGAGGAATTAGTTCAAAATGATTAAATAAGAGTTAGTTTACACCAGCTCCTGTCTTCTCAGAATCTCCCCAAGAACTCTTTCTAGTCTCTCTTTCTGTCATCCCCCATCCAGGTTTGGACGGGGGATGACCCCTCCCCATCTGCTCTCCTCTCTGTCCTCTGCCCCAACTGTTGTCGAATCTCTCAATCTCTCTCTCTGCTGTTCAGAGCTGTTCTTATATACCCTTCCTGGGCCAGCTTAAGGTCATGGGGTCATTTACCAGATACACACTTTGTAGCTCAACACAAAACATTTGGTGTCATTTTCACTACATGCAGCATTCTTCTTAACACAGGTCATTGCATCATCTTTTGCAGCATTCTTCAGTTTCTCTCCAATGTTCCCGAGAGGGCTTCTGAATCTGATGGGCTTGTCTTCACTCTGTTCTCCTCCAATCCCATCTTTCCAAGCCAGGGGTGGGGCAAAGAGGTGGGGTCAGTCTCCTGACCCTTCGCCCAGTTCTGTCCTCTTGTCCCTGTGACCCTTGTGTGACCCTTGTTTCTGACCACAGTTTTTTGACCTGCAGCCCAGCTCCTGTCGACTGGCTGATTTTGCTCGCACAAGCCAGTCCAGTGTGGCTCACCTTTTGACCCCGTACTTGTCACTGTCTTTGGCATGTGGGACTCGCAACATCCCCCATGCGAGAAAAATCTAGCCAGGGGACTGCAGCAGCCTTCTTTGGGGTGGGGCTGCCTCCTCCTCTGGATCATCTTCATCTCCAGTCTCAGACCCAGAGTCTGACTAGCTCAGAGTCCAGATACACACCATCATCATCATCACTCACTTCAGTCTCTGAAGAACCAGATGTTTGTTCATGAGGGTTCAGAACTGGGTTCCTGCTTCTCCACCAGTTTCTACTGCCATCTGGTCAGCTGAGCTGCTGGTTGGAACATCTCAGTCTCCACCTTCAAGCAGACTCTCTCCCTCCAGACTGAAGACATCTTTTACTGCAGAGCTTCAAATATTCTCCTCACACACCTGAACAGCAACAAGCTAACTCTGCTAGCAGCTGCTGGTGGGAAGCTTACGCTAAAAACTATAAACTGTGGCAAGGTGGATAAATAAGGACCAGGCGGGATTCAATCCCAAGACCTTCGGGGTGGGAGTCTTAAGCTCTAACCACTCAGCCAAAGGGACATCCCCTTAGCCAAATGACCAGTATGCATTATCAATCAAGACATTGTGACAGAACGCTCACACTGTCACACCTTCCCCCCTCTTTCCACAAGCGCGTCCTCGTACTTCCGCGCAGGGTGCCACAAACTTCACATCCATGGACCTACTTGACAGCACTACATGGATCCTGCCAACAACACCATATGTGGCAAGGTTAAAAATGCTTACGCATTATTAGTGTAGCTGTCTGTCAGGTCATAATCATACGGAGCTGTTAGTTCAGGACTCTCCCTTCTCAACAGAACTAGTAGGGGGAGGGGTGATGTCACCACATCCTGCTTGTCTGTTGTTACTCAGCTGACTGAGTGCTTTTTCTCTGTTCAGCTGTGGCTTCTCATATCTGCAGGCTGCCGAGAGCGGAAGCTAGGTGCTTGTTTCAAGCAGATCCTCTAAAAACAAAGTTTAATTGGAGCAGAGTTCCAATGCTCCCAGTTATAAGTCCGTCCTTTACAGGCGGCACGGTTTCTCCCCTCACGGAGCCCTTAGGCACAGAGGTTCACACATTATACATGTTCCCGACTTCAAGCCTCCCCATTGCGCGTAACGATACGCATTTGCAGATTCTATGAAGCCCGGAAACATAGCCACTTTACAATCTTTAACACAATCCCCCTTCGTTAGCAAAATTAGGCCCGTAGCACCTGGGATCTTACAAGTCATTTCTTCACTAGATTTTTGCCCAGCCATGACGTTTAATCGCATCTCACTTGTGCCTCAGCACCTGGACAGCGCTCCGCTGCGGCTTGAGCCGTTCCGGCCTCGTTCTGAAAGCTCCGGTTACAGGATACTGCCAAAACGCTTTGTGGTTCACCTTGAAATATCGCTATTTCTCCGGTGACAAATCTCACATTAAGGAGAACCTTTTCCGGTTTTACCGTTAAAGATCTATCTGCCATGGCTGGTTGAAAGTTTCTCTTTTTTATTATTTATTTTATTTTTATTCGTTTTCACGTCTTATTCTTTATTCTTACTCTTTATTCCTTTTTATTTTTTGCCTAGCTTTTATCCTTGGCTTTTCTTACGTCGGAAAGCCGTGATTTCTTTATGCCTCTTTGAGTTAATCTTCCGTTCTCCCAAATTTCTTTCCTTTTCGAGAAATTGGTGCGGTTTTCACTCCAAGGTTATAAGCGTATCAGGTCCATGGTGCGTAAGCTTTTATCAGCCTAAAAGAATTAGGTCTACGTCGAATAGTCCGGTATCTAATATTTGAACCTTCGCTCTGTAGCCCCACATTGGTGCGCCATGTCGCGTGCCCGTCCCATTTACCGGTTCCTTTAAAACACAGTTCCGTTAGAACTTATGAGACGGTGCATCCATCAGGGTTCGGGGGGATGTCGGCGAGTATAATTGTACTAGATCCTGGATTGGACCATCTAATTAGAATCTTGTCTTTTATTTTAAAGGTGAAATGACTTGCACGAATAGCCAGCCCCAGAGTTTTGTTTTAAAACAAGGTGGTGTGGATGCAAGTTTTTGGAGGGGCGGATATTCATTTTCAAAAAACCTCGGCTACGTGTGGACTAGGCCTAAGTTTTAGGTTTAAGTTTTTCTGCCCTCCACTGGTTCTGTTTTCCCCATTTAGAGAATTTGTGTCACCTGCCTTCCCTCCAGCCCTCACTCCACACACCTGCTTCCTGTTTCCTTAATTGCTCTCCCTGTTTATTTAAGCCCTGTCTTGTCTCTGTTTGGTGTCGGTCCATTGTGGTATTTCTGTCAAGTCTTCTCTAGTCTCTAGCTTAGAATCTCAGTCTTTTCTAGTCTTAGTGTTTTGTCTCTAGCTCAGTAATTCAATATTTTTGGACTACTGGCTCCCTGCCTTTGGATTTATTTTTGTTTGATCTCGGCTCATCCAAATAAAGGATATTTTCTTATTTCATCTTCTGCCTCGTGCCATCTTGGGTTCTGCTTTTTGGGTCCTACCAACACCGCAACGTGACAGCCCTAGAAACTGCTGTGGGCATTATACATCCTCAATATCCTGGAAACGTCCTGAGATACCATAGTAGCAGTTAAAAAGTCTTGCTCGGGAGAGGGATGCATAAATGAGGAAGTGTACAGTCTGTCTCGGGCTAAGCAATCAGCTTTTTATTGTCTCACCAATGTTGCATTTCTGACTTAGTTAAAGGTTTGTCAGCCCTCTCTGGGTGTCCCTGGTGCCTTGGGGCCCCTAAGCATTGCCTGTTGGCCTGCAGCGCCTCTGGGTGGGTGGGTTATTGGCTGGGGTCGACCGATGTAAACTAGCCGCTAGCTATAATCTAACATTCTTGCAGATGAAAAAGAAAAACAACATTATTTGGAGCAGAAATTAGCATATCATCTATGACACTTGATGTGAGATTGTCATATTTCTGCCTGAGTAATTGTTAATTGTTCAAATGACAGAGACCTAATTTGCCATTTTTCCAACTGGGTTTAACCGTTAGCTCATCTGTTTGATCAGAACTAGCCTCTGATTCTCCAAACTGACTGCATCAAACAACAGATAAGGCAAGGCAGCTTTATTTATACAGCACGTTGCATACACAGAAGCAATTCAATGTGCTGTCCGTTAGCAAGCATAGCAAGATCATTCAAATCAACACAACAGAAAATATCATTTAAAATTAAACAGAAACAAAGTTAAAGTTGAGGTTCAAGTGTGAGCAGTTACAGTGCAGAATGCAGCATAACAGTAATTCGAAGGCTGATGAAAACAAAGGTTTTCAATTTAGATTTAAATGTTACTAGTCGGGGCACATTTGAGGCTACGAGGAAGCTGGTTCCATCTGTGTGCAGCATGGCAGCTTCACCCTGTTTGGTTCCACCAACTGACTGTTTCCTTAAGATCTCAGAGCCCTGCTGGGCGTGTATACCTGAAGATGATAAAACGCTGACCTAGTTATAGCCTTAATGTGACCAGTGAAGCCGAGGTCTGAATAAATTATGACACCAAGATTTGTAACCTGGATCTTTGTCTTTATTCCTCTGGAGCCCAGTTTAGCAAAAACCTCCATCCTATCCTTCGTATTTTAAAAGACGACAACTTCAGTCTTGTCTTTGTTTAACTGGAGGTAGTTTGACTGCATCCAGTCATTATGTTGCTCCAAACACTGACAGAGCGAGTCCAGGGGACCACAGTCACTAGGTGATAGAGCTAGATAGATCTGGGTGTCATCTGCATAACTATGATAGACAATGTTATTACTGTAAATGACCTGACCCAGGGGGGAATGAAGAGATTGAAGAGCAGGGGTCCAAGAATTGAGCCTTAGGGGACACCGCATGTCATGGTGATCAGCTTTGATTTGTGATCACCAGTAGAAACAACACAACTCCTGTCTTCAAGATAAGATCAGAACCAACTCTGCCTGACAGTCCCACTCAGGTTATGAGCCTATCAAGAAGAATGGCTGCACTGGGATCGAGCATCATCAGGACAGATATTTTGCTTGAATCTATATTTTAATGAACGTCGTTTATTACCTTAATAAGTGCAGTGTCAGTGCTGTGGTGTTGTCTGAAGCCTGACTGAAAACCATCTAGCAGGTTTTTGTCTCAAGGAAGTTCTTTGGTGATTTAAAAGTGAATCAGCACAGCTGGTTGTTAGACTTGTTTACGTATTCATGCGTTCCATAAAAGCTGATAAAGTGCGATCACCCAGACGCCTTCTGAGGTGTGATGTGCAGCAGGTAAGATGGATATCTCAAAAAAACACCATTGATCAGAAAGACCCACATCTTTAACAACAGTGCTTGACACATCCACATCTTTGGTTATGATTAAGTCAAGCGTGCGTCCCAGATTGTGTGCTTGAGTATGGACGTTTTGTTGAACATCAGTCAAGATAAGGCAACATTCATAACTTTTGCAGAAAAATCCACCATACAAAGATCTGAACTACCTATTAAGAAACTGTGTCCACCACATCTTTTAGCCACAAAGAGGTTTTCCTGTGAGATGTGCTCCACGAAGGCAACACGTAAAAACAGCTCGTACTGAACTGGGTTCTGGGTTGATTCGGTGCTATATTCCTGCTGGATCTCCACTTGTGCTTGCAGTTTTATGTTCTCTGATCTTCTAAAGCGAACATGAAACACCATAGGTCCACATGCAGGAGACATGAACCATACGTCTTTTCTACTTGAGGCCCTTTAGGTAATGACAAGGCACCGCCAGCTCTCATTCAGTCTTCAGCTACACTTGTGAATGTACATTATTATGAAATGCACTTTTCATCACTTACTGGACGCTTTTGCCCTGTGGGGACAATATATAATAAGAGAATTATAAATTACAAACAGTTGACACATATCATTAGAAGAGACCATAAAAGAGCAGTTGGTGGTGTTCCCATAAAGAGCTTCCGTATCCATTTAAGTGTCTGTAATAAAACACAGCCACCACCTCCGGAGCAACCCCTGGCCAATGGGGTTCAACTGAAAAAAATGTTATGCATCCTCCAAAAATGTTTAAGCATCCCGTGTACCTTTTCTGTCAGTCGGTCCTCATCATGCACAGGAAGGACTGACATCAGGGGAGGGAAGTTTTGACTCATTCTCCGTGTTGAGTGCCTCTTCTCTGAGACTTATCTTCCTCCCATCTCACCGTGGACAGGACTGAAACATGGCCCTCTACAGCTTTGGCTTGAAAAGGTAAATATCTTGCTTTTACTAATATTTTACAGTTAAACATTCAATCTTACCTGAAAAGATTCTCCACTAAAAGCAAAACACTCCAAAGCTTCTCTTTTCCTATTGGTTAGCTTGGGGAAAACTGATAATAAATCAAATAATGTACACGTTCTCTAATATTAATCCTTTAACTGGCAGGTCAGTTGCTTGGAAGAGAACACGTTAGTCCCTATTTCTTATCGAAGCACTGATTAAAAAAATGTGTGTGCACTAAGCAAAAAATCTATAGAAAAGGGTGACATTTTGATCCATTTTTTAATTTTATTATTTATGTAATAATTTCCTTAATATTAGCCTTAATGTATTAACATGACTCTGTTGCAGTTACAATTTATGATACAGTGTTTTAACCTTTTTGCCTCTGAAGTAAAAAACAACCCTGGTGTAGAAGTACAGAGGAAAAGCAGAGTTTAATTGATTGAAACTACTTTTTAGTACAGTTTGATTCATTTGTGGTCAGCAAGTTTTCTATTATTAGAAGGGCAAATACAAAAACCAGCCAACATCAAACATCCATATCTTTAACCAACAGCCACTTCCATAAAAGGTTTTCGTTTAAATTCAAACTTATGGTGGTGGGCCTTGGTGGTTGGACGCACTTGTCTCATACGAAATACCGGAAAGGTGAAGTTACATATGTGCATTTGACCCATCCTAATGGGAGCGGTGAGCTGCAGCTGTGGCTGTGCTCGGTAACTGTTTGATGGTTTAACACCCCCCCCCCCCAATCCAAATCCTTAAAGCAGAGCTTCAAGCAGGGAGGCATTGGGTCCTATCTTTTAAAGTCCCAGCCAGGATTTGAACCCTGATTTCCCGGTCCCAGGGCGGACAACAGGTTCTTGAGACGGATATGCATGTCTTGTAGAAGTTTCATGCAGGCGGGATATAAACCTGCAACCTTCTTAGTGTGAGAACCCAATGTGGCAAGCCATTTTAACATTTATTACGCATACTGGTTATGTAGTCCAGATGTTCCCAGTAGAAACTGACATGCCTGATGTCTATAGATCTGTAGACACATAAAGTTTTTAAGGATTTTGAGATATCTCAAACTTAATTCCTACTAGTGCAGTTGTTGTTATGGATACCCTAATTATAACTTTTTCTAGTAACATTATAGCTATTGATGTCTTTGTTTGCCATTTTGTTTAGTAAAAATACAATTAGTACTAGGATACATTTAATTATTGCTAAAGTAAATAGGATTTGCAGAGAAATCCAATTGTTGATTAAATGTTAAAATGGCTTGCCCTATTCTTGTAGTGCAAACAGCTCCTTCATCCGGTCCCCACATGCAGTCCTTTGGTCACACTGGCAATGAAGCAGGCACCAGCTGGGGCTCTGAGGGTGCTTTGTATGTGTTAGTCCCACAGTGCCTCGGCCATTACTCAGACCTCATATAAACGTAAGCGTTTGCCGTTTCTCACTCAAATTCTTAGATTAGCTAAATTTTGAAGACGTGTTGTGACCTCAGTAACACTTCTCCTACCTAACTGATCTCATCTGGGTTGACAAGCCGGTGATCGGGGCTCCAGGCCCACAGAAAAGGAAGATGAATGAAGAAATACACAGTGAGGAGAGAATTACGCTCAGCTACTCATTCACTGACGCAATAAAAAACCTGAACAGCCTTTACCGTCATTTGTCGTACACCTTTCCTGATGTTAAAGTCCTAGTTTATTTTTATTTTAAAATATCCTTTTCCCACATTAAAACCACTGGAAAACGAAAAATGATTGTGTCCTACTTAAAATAAATGGTTCAGCTAACAATCTGCAATATTCTAAGTAAAAGTAGCCTATGTGAACTAAGCTGATCTTTTAAAAAACAATTTATAATCACCTTTGTGTTTTATTTTACCAGTTTGCTTTTGAAGTAGCTAGTACAGACTGGATCAGACCAGTTTGGGGACATAGAACTGGTTTATAGTGGTTTATAGTTTTATAGATAACAAATCTAATCAAAGTCACGATTGGTTCCCATAAGGCCACATTTCAATTCAATTCAATTGTATTTATTTCATTCATTGTAAAAGAAAATTATTTTACACCAAATAATACAACTCGCACCGCTTGAATGAAAACGAGCAGACAGAAGAAACGCGTATATATAGTCTGCCCCTCTCACACGAAAAGAAATCACAACAATAAAATAAACTGTGTACTAATAATAATAATAACTCATCAAATATAACTAAGAGTCAGCTGCCTAGCAGCATGCAAACGTTTAATAAGTCAGTGCGTAAAAGTGCTGTTCAGTGTAGCACCACGCAGCACAATCCAACAGCGTTTCAAGAAATCAGGAGAAATAAAAGGAGAAAATAAGTAAATAAATATCCCAGATTCATCCATATACTTTCTTATCATACCATGTTACACGTCTTTTTAAACATTATAATTTATTTTACTTCTTTTATTTGGAATTCCAGTTTGTTCCGTAAGCCGGCTCCATCCACAGAAACACCTCTCCCACACGTTGGTCCTAAACCTGGTTTTCAGAGTTATAACAACTCCGTCTCCTATTAACTTCCCTTTCAGGAAACATTTTTTATATTCATATTTTAGATATTTAACAACTAAGATGCTTTTTCACCCGTTGAACTCATTTGAAAGTTAAGTTTTATGTAAGATAATTATATTTTATGTTCTATGTACTGGAGCAGTGTTGTTGATGCCGAGGGTAAGCACCAGAATGCCACCACAAGGCTGCAAATCAGTGCAATAATGTTTTATTTGAACAGACAGAAAGGAAAATGAGGAAAATGGGATGCGTGATGGATCACTGATTTTCACAAATGTTCCTCTGCAGAAAGCCACTGTGCCATTTATCATCGTCTGCATTCTCCCCCCTATGTGTGGCTCTTCTGTCCCTTCTTGTCCCTCCATCTCTTGGACGTAAGTCACACACTGCACACTCTACAATCACAGACACCTCACAAATCAGGGTATGTTCCCATCAAATGCATACTATTATTACTGCGAATCCGTGTGAACACTAACAGAGGGTGGGCTAACGTTAGCATCCACAAATGCTCACGCTAGGACATTCTCTACTGGATCACAAAAGGCCAGCAGTGGCAGAGAGATTGTGATTCTCAGTGTCAGAGCTTTAAATCAGAGTACTCACTTTTTGATAGTTACAGATTCACTCTGGAAGGCTCACTGATGCATTTACCGTGCGGGTCACATCAGTAGATGTGTAATTTCGTAGAGCTCGCCTCATTATCACAGCAGACACGTGCAACTTCACGTGCCATCCCGACTGTGGTTCACCCACCTCACTGCGCTAATGACTGGCTTTCTGAGCCTAATGCCGCGGCAGGCAGCAACTTTAACCACTTGAGGTTCACAAGCATAGTCAGTTTTCGGTGTTAAGCGGTGGTAAATGTGGGATTTTAAATACCATCTCACCACTTGATGTCGTTTCGCAGCGGTTTATGTGGAACACGGGAACGGCTACCAGATGTGTTGTCTTTCTGTACATTGCTGTGAATGAGCTGACTCAGGCTAATGACTGGTGAGCCCCTGTGGCAGTTCTCCCACCCTCTCACATCGTCATCGTCAGCACTCAAGGGTGGTGCCCTCTTCTGATGCATTCCTGGTATAACCGTTTTTAAAGAGGTGGTAGAAGTTAAACCCACATTTACCTTGTTTTTGTTGAATAGAGGCAGCTTGGAGTGTCTAATGTAGCGTACCAAAAAATAAGTTTTAACAAGTAATAAGCAAGCCACGCCTCCTTACTTCTGACACGTGTGCATGTCCCGAACCATTTCAGCGATATATAAACGCTGTTCACGATAACGCTAAGCACAGAACTACGCTAGGCCAAGCTACTTCTAATGCTAGGCTGAACTCCTACTAGCGCTAGCCTGAGCTGCTAATGCCCTTGTTGACCAAAGGTGGAGCACCACTCGCCTTCCAGGATGTCGTGGGAGTGTCCAGACTATGAATGCATGCCAGATAGGTCCACAGCTTTTAGCCTTGTCACGTCTCGGGCAGCATCATGGAGCCGTTGGGGTGAACCCAAACAGCCTGCAGCTCATACTCATATCCCGGCTAATTTATGGGATTAGGTTTGGCCGTTCATCAGGGCTCCTGGGTCATCGTGAGCCCCATCAACATTTCATGTGTTATGTAGAGGCTCAAATAATAGTTTCATCTTCATCAAATAGCAAGACTCAGAGGTCTCATGTCTAGACAGGACCTGGATAAAATCATTCATGCATTCATCTCCAGCAGGCTGGACTATTGCATTGGTCTTTTGGTGGGTTTTCCCAAAACAGCTGTGAAGCAACTGCAGCTTATTCAGAACGCTGCTGCTAGAGGCTGAACAAGAACCAGGAGAACCAAACCCATCACTCCGGGTTTTAAAGCTCTACACTGGTTACCATTAAACTACATAATCAATTCCAAAGTACTTCTACTAGTATATAAACCACTCAACGGTATGGCGCCAGAATACACGCTGGATCTCCCTGAGGTCCTTAGGAAACAGTCAGCTGGTGGAGCCCTGGATCAGAAGCAAACAGGGGGAATCTGCTTTTAGCCACTTTGCTGCACACATGACCCCAAATGTACACCAACTCTAATTTCAAATCAAAATTGAAAACTTTCATGTATTCATCAGCCTTTGAATGAATGTCTCTAACGTTGCACATTCTGCACTGTAACTGCTCACCCTTTAACTTTGTCTTTTTTCCTGATTCTTAAATTGGAAATTAATTTGTGTATTTAGTTTGCTCTAACTGTATTTGTGTATTTAGTTTGCTCTAACTGTATTTGTGTATTTAGTTTGCTCTAACTGTATTTGTGTATTTTAAATGTGCTGTCTCATTGATTTTAATGTCCGTGTTATTCTCACTAAAGGACATTGAATGGCCTCTGTGTGTGAAATGTATTGAGTTAGGGCTTCTCCCAGTCTGCATGGCGCTTTCCTTTCCAGTTAAAAAGCTTGTTACATGTGCAGCATCACCACTGTCTTGTGTTTGTGATGTCAGAGCTAGACCTGAGCCGGTTGGACGGTGACACCGTCTGCCCACCAATGAGAAATGGACAAGATGACCTTCCAGGTAAAGAGACTGTTTTTGGACATTTGAACGTAAACACAGCGGTGAGCATCCGTGTAATATAAACGAAAGCATCTGAACAAAGGTGGAACATGTAATTGTTTAAACATGGTGGGCTTTCCAGTGGCTCGAAACAAGCTGAGGTTTCAGACGGGGTCAATGAAATGTTCCGCTTGAGTTTTACAGACTTTATTTGGAACAGCTCAGCAAGAAAGTAATTGCTCAACAACACGTGGCTGGCGTCTGCAGCACACTACAACACACATGGCTTAGGATAAATTAGAACAGGTCTGTGGGTTTGCAGAGAAAATGCGATGCAGTTTGCAAATGTTTGTTGAAATAACCTTGATTACCAACTTTTACAGCAACACACATAAACACCATAATTGATGGCAGTTCTGCAACACACTGTTATGGTAGAAATGAGCCTATTCCTTCCATGAAGCTTTCATTTGTAAATTTTCCTCTGCGTCTTGCGGTCATCGTCATGCGGTTTCCATGCTGTCCAACACAGGTTTCGATCTGATCACCCAGTTTCAGCTGGATGTGATTCCCCTGAAAGGTGTGAAGAAGGTAGATGGCTCCACTCCCCTCCAGGTGGCCTATCGCCTGGACAAAGAGGCCAACTTCCAAATTCCTACAATGTAAGTACAGTAGAAGCAGCTTAAAAGAAAACACATAAAGATAAAATAAAAAACTCAAACGTCAAACAGCCTTCTGACACAGGTGTTGCGTTATTACAGGCACAGCTGCTGCAGCGCGGTGGGAAACATGTAATTGGTAGCAGGAAAACATGTCTGAACATTTTGGGATCCTTCAAACACACAAACTCACAGTAGTTCTTATGTGAGTGTGTTTGTGCACGTTTTAGTAGACCGACGTCTATTTTTTCTGCACTCCAAAAATGTAAAGGCTTATATTTCACCTTTTCCGTTCAGTGATGAGTTATGTTTTGGGACCTTGAAAGTATTTGGAGTCAAAATGAAAACGTACTAGTTTCCTGAGAAGACTGTAATTAAACCTTCAGCGCCAAACTGACTAAATAATCTGTTTATGTTACCTGGGGCATAAAAGAAAAAACTGATTTCTTCTCATCGTTTTTATTTAAATTTTAAATATTTTTAAATTCACGTTTTAGCCATTAAAGGATTTATGTTTGATTGGCTGCAGTACAAAAATCCTTAGCTTGCTAGTAAACGAACACGATGTGATTCGGATTAAACGTATCTCAAACTAAAAGTAAAATGAGTCAAAAAAACATAAATCTGACTTTCTTTTTCTTACTTTGTCCTCCACATGCAGGCTGTCGCTAGCTCTCCCACTCACACATCAAACACTGAAATGAAGCCCCCGCTTTTAAACGTGCACCAGGTTTGGTGGCACAGACGTGAGCGTTGGTGTTTTCCTGCACTCCAACAGCACACCCTGCAGGGCAGAAGTGCCGCGTACTGCAGAGGTCTTGACCCGGGGCAGCACCAAAACCAGAAGTCTGTATTTATTTTATGGGTTACAGGAAACATTTTAATTGCCTCACCTGGATGGTTTATGAGGTGGTAAACGTCCAGCTGTGCTGCCCATCTCATTTCAGCACCCACTGAGAATGCGGCTAGTTAAAAACGCCGCACTCTACCAGTGAGTAACTTATTCATGAACTGTGACAGCTTCTCCATAACTGGTTTATTTTAAATTAAATGTGATCTTACACTGTATTTAGTTAAAACATTTGTTTCAATGGTTATGATCTAACTTCAGGATAACAGAGGATTTAAAGGGGGACTAAACGTTTGCATCCTTTCATGGACCTCTACCAAGCATGAAAACAACCCATCCAGTCTTTTTCTGAAAGCGGTTGATTTTTGATGTGCCCAATAGAAACCGTTTAAAAAAATAAATCCCTGTTGGTGACATCACAAATGGGAAAAATCCCCCTCCCCTTTGCCTCTCCAGGATGGAGGAGCAGCAGCTCTACTCAGTGCCCCTCCCATATATTAAAGCAGTAGTTCTCAGTCCTTGTCTGGGAGGGCGAGTGTACCGCACGCTTCAGTCGTTTCTCTGCTCCAGTCCTCTTGATGAAGTGGTTGAATCACCTGTGCTGCAGCTCATCAAGCTTGGCAGAAGTCTGATGAGCTTATGAAGAAAATAAGTCATGATGTGTCTCCTTTAAAAGTGCATGATGTAAAAACCTTGTGTTCAAATGTGGGTACTGCAGCCTATGTTTCTAAACAAAGAGCAACTCACTGCCGTTCTGTGGTATTTCTGGCTGTTACCAGTTACGGCTCAGTGCCAGAAGTTTGCTTCTAATTCACCATTAGCATTGCTAGCTTAGTGTTAGCCTTCTTTACCTGGTACTAGCTGGTGGTGGTCGGAGGGACCGGTGGCGCCTGTGCCCGGCAGCCTCACCTCTGTCAGTGCGCCCCAGGGCAGCTGTGGCTACATCGTAGCTCATCCCCACCAGTGTGTGAATGCGTGTGTGAATGGATGAATGATACCCTGTAGTGTAAAGCGCTTTGGAGTCCTTACTCTGAGAGGTGCTATACAAGAGCGGGTCATTTATCATTAGAATAGAAAAAGGAGGCGGTATCTTGTTAGGGGTACAACAAATAACATCTGACGGCTTTCTTTTCACCGGTTAATAAGCTGCCGCTTTGGCGCTTTTTGTCGGTCGGTCTTGAATCATAAGTGTTGGCGCAGACTCGCTAATGACCCACGGGCTGAATGTAAACAAAGACTCTTTAGCTTTTTAAAAGAACAAAACTGGCAACCCCCGAACCGGCTTAGAAAGAAACCTGCTTCTATGTGATCTTCTCTCTAACATGACTGAGGCATTAGACTGTTTTATACATATTTCACAGTAAATTCTTACTCATCGTGCCTCTAAGTTTAGACTCCACTGGGTGCACGTCTCTCTCTTCACTGACGCTCAGCTAAGGGTGGTTTACTGACCCTTCTCCTTCTCTCCCTCAGGCTTAACTTCCCTCGAGGCTTCCCGGATGAGTACTCCTTCATGACCACCTTCCGCATGATCAAGAACACGGTGAATAAGGTGTGGAATGTTTGGCAAATAGTGGAAGAAGACGGCAACAAACAGGCTGGACTCCGACTGAACGGTGACCAGCAGTCGCTGGAGTATTTCCTGATGGGTGCAGATGGAACGCTACAGACGGTCACCTTCCCTGGTCTTTCTGTGCTTTTCAACACTAAGTGGCACAAGGTGATGGTCGGCGTTGAGCACGACCAGGTCACCCTGTACGTAGACTGCCAGCCTGTGGATCAGAAGCCCATCAAGGGAAAAGGCCCCGTCAACACTGAAGGAGACACTCTCATCGGCAGGCTGGATTCTGATCCGGAGTCCTCTGTTGTGGTAAGTGCAGATGGAGAATTTGTTGTTCCACTTAACCGCGTGCATCAACCCGGCTTTCGAGGCATTGTCAGAGGAACTGTGCTCTCTAACCCTAACCCTAACACACACGGTTATGTGTGCGCTGAACTCCAAAGTGCTGCCGTGACAGCAAAGCTGCTTAGCTGGTTCCAAACATTAAAGCTTGGGGAAAAACGTAATCCCTGCAGAAAATCGCAGTGCTGGAAAATCAAGGTCAGTGGTCTATGACGAGAGCAGTGGCTGAACACAACAGCACAACTGTCCAGTACGCATCCCAAGTTTCACGCTGCTTATTGTGACACATTCACATGAATCAATGGCTGGGTGATGTATTTGTGATAACACGAACGTTTCTCTTTCAGTTTGAGTTGCAGTGGATGCTGATTCACTGTGACCCAAAGCGAGCCCAGAGAGAGAGCTGCAACGAGCTTCCTGCCTCTGAGGTACGGTAATGAGGATTCAGGTCTGCAAAGCCTTTAGAGTACTGCAGTGAGTAGCAGACAGGGTCATTCAGACGAGAGGAAACACAACACGTAGATTACAATTCAGATCAGTGAATTATTGTCACTCAGCATGTCTCCAGACTCCTTTAACACACGTTAAAGAACAAGCTAGTACTCAGGACAGTGTAAACACATTTATAGTTAGGACTCTCTTATGCCAAAGTTTTTAGCTAATACCTTTTCGGTTTTAGTAAGGATGCCCGATGCTTTCTGCCTATCGTTATCGTCGTCTGGTATTTGTGTTCAAATGTAATGTGGGAAATCACTGGTTTTCACTCTTAACCTTTATGCACATATTATGCACCAAACTCCTAAGCTACCTCCTCTCATTCAAAATGTCATAGTACGACAGCATGAGTTAGAGTTAAAGCCCTAACTTAAACTGATGTCATTGTCATATTCTTCAAAGGTAATTTTCAGAGTTTAAGTAAAACGTGTGGTTTTGTTTTGCTATCAGAGAGGTCCTCACATATGTTGGTATTGGTTTATATCAGCATCAGATATTAAAGGGACATTCCGCCCCAGGTTGCCAGGCTCCCCAGAGTTAGATAAGCGGGGTAAAGGATTTGCAACCAGCCCTGTCATCATAATCTGGCAGTATTTTAATAGCTTTAGCTTAGCATAAACAATGTAAGTGAATGGTAACAGCTAGCATTAAGTTACTCATTGATGATCCTAATATTTCTTGATGACCTGAATAATCATATCAACTGCAAATGAAAACAATAAGTAACACAAAGAAACTGGAGCGGAGTGAGACTTGGGACTTCATTACAACAAATTGTGTAACCTTCCACATATTTCCCAAACTTTGGTGTTCATCGTTTACAAAAGACGAGTTTGATGTTATTCTGCTTCTCTGGGTTGGTGTGCGGTCATTCAGATGTCTACCTTTGAAATGTTGTAGCTTGGAATGAAAATGCCACTCTGCTGCCCAACGTTAGCCTAGTGAACTAGACCAAATTCTTGCTTTGCAAAGTTTGGTCTAGGCATGCTCCATTGGAACCTCAGCAGCTCCTACCAGGACTCTGGCTAGCCAATCACAGCTCTCTAGAGGGGTTTCCAAACACATAAAGAGCTGTGATTGGTCCATAATGGTGGGCCAATCATAGTGCTCTATCTGCTTAGTGAACAAATCACAGAGCTTTATCCGCTTTGTGGGCCAATCAGGGCACTCTATATGCCTGGTGGGTGGGATGATGCAACAGAGTGAAACAAGAGTATGTCACATTCATTGTCCAGTAGCATACGGAGATCATTTGAAAGACAACGGTAGAACCCGCCCCACAACCGAGAGCCGTCAGTGGAGCATGGCCAGACTAAATAATACATTTATTTAGTCTGGCTTGCCAGGCTAGCCCAACGTCTCATTCTCTGTAACATCTGCAGTGAAATAAATCAGAATTAGCGTTCTCTGCCACACCTTTCTTGAATTAAATGTCTGAGTAGGCATAAACGTTTCCTGGCCCGGTGCTCTGTTCTAGCTTTCAGGCTAACACGGGGGAGTGGAGGTACTTTGTATTAGAGCTTCACCCTAAAATGACAGCATGAGATTTAGTACTCACTGCTATCATCATGGACATGTGCGCTTCTGCTGACACTTTGGTGAAGGTGGTGTGATTACTTCCATTAACTCATCTTTTATCTGATTTCTCTTGCTTCTGCAGATGTTTGCCAATGCTGAGGTATTTAATTTTTCTACTTTCCTTCTTTTTTTGCTTTGTGATGTTAAGCCACTTTCCTGGTGTTCTGGTGTGGTTACCTGAATCCCTTGTTGCCTGGTACTCTACTCGTTTTCAGGTGGTGGCATTTATATCTTCACACAATTCTAGTCTTACTTTAGTTTCTAAGAGGATTGAAATTTTGCTGAAGAGCCAGTACAGTGCACAGGTCATAAATGATGACAATCGCACATTTAGGCTAAACCATTCTAGTTTTAAGGAGATCCCAGCATTGAAAACCTCATTTAACTTGTTGTTGAACATAGGCAGCTTGGGGTGTCAAATTTAGTATACCAAATGAGTTATTTTGTAATGGCCACGGTTAAATGGTTTGTTCTGAGAAAAGCTGGTTTAACGCATCATAAGTAAGACACACCCCTTAAATTAGCATGTCCAAACCCACTTGGTAGCAGCAATGCTAACCACAGAACATTGCTAGCTTGTGCTACTGCTAAAGTCTTTGTTGGACAGGAGGAAAATAACAATGAAGAATGTCGGAACACACACGTAACATTCCAGGATGAACTAGGAGTATCTAGTATTCCAGATAGATCCATAGCTTGTCTATTGAGTTATCAAGTTATTGTACATCACTGTACACTGAGCTTCTAGCTTCAGGCAGTGTCATAGAGCCATCAAGGAAAACTAGCCATTCAGCATGCAGCTAATTTAATATTTATGTACTGGCCAAGTGGGTGGGATAAAGCCCTATTTAAGGCCATTTGGCAGGGGTCCTGGGCTATTTGAGGCCCCAACATGGTTTCATATGCCATATAGGGGCTCAAAAACCAGTTTCCAGTTGTAAAATATACTTGCTCTTGCCTTTTGATAGGACCTATCTATAGAATCAGTGAGAATTGTAGTATTCAGCACACTTTATAACATTTATAAATAAATCTGTTTTAAACCACAGTTTAACCTTTTCTTAAACCTAACCACATAGTTGCAGTGCCTAACTATGACCAGAATCCTTTCATGCCTAAACCTAACCAAGTATTCAGGATCCAGGAAACCAATCTGTAGCCAAAATGGACCAGTATGTTTATCAATCTCCCCTTCAGTGAGGAAATACTTTCAGGACAACAAGGTCAAAGCACCTCTTCAACCCTAACCCAAAACAAACAGAACATTAAATATTGTTCTTTTGAATGTAATTATCGTGTCTGTAACTGTCCTAACCTCTTCTGGATCCGTGCTACTTGATGACACTTTGCCTTTTATCTCAGCCTGAAAAACCAATTCAAGGCCCCCCAGGCCCCCCTGGCCCTGAAGGCCCCCGAGGGGCTCCAGGAGAAAGTGGCAGGGATGGAAGAGATGTAAGCATGTTCTCCGTCATTTGTTTTGGGTTTGTTATTGTGATTTTTGTTTTTCTTCATGACTTTTTTGTTGTCTCTGCAGGGTCTTCCAGGGTCTCCTGGTGGTCCAGGTGCTCTTGTGAGTGTTTAGTGCAAAACCATTTTTTAACTATACTTTTTATTTAAGGAATGGCGATGCATTTGATTTGCTTGTTTGTTATGTGAAATCCCAATGAAATTATTGATTTTACACATTTTTCCAAGTAGAATGTGGTCTTAATTGTAGCTGTGTGCAATATATATATATTTATATTTTCTCCAATCTTTTGTCTATAAAGATAACAGAATACGTCTGTGAGGTGAGCAGTCACTGTTGTGATTTATTTTGAAGTGCCTCACATTTTATTAGCCTTGGAAATACAGAATTGCTTTACATGGTGGGTCTTACCAAGCATTTGTGTTAAAATGGTACTCAGTATACAATATGAATTTGTTGGTGAGCTCCAGACCAAACCCTTAGAGGCCTTTGTCCTGTTAGCAGGGGATTTTAGCCGTATATCTACGTCACACTGTAAATTAGCATTCATGGACTCAGCATCTTGGCTCACAATTGGGAAAGGCTGCAGATGATTTCTTTTCCAGGTGAGAGCAGAGTGCATCCCAGCTAATATAAGCTAACTGTTAGCATTAGGAACTGCACACCATGCCAGAACTCCTTTAGGCTTGTGTTATTTGTGAAGAAAAAACATCAACGTTGCAAAGCAAATGGAGGTGGTGGGAGAGTTGCGTTGATGTTATGTTTATGTTTATTCATTTAGCAGACGCTTTTATCCAAAGCGACTTGCAATTTATAACCTGTAGGGCATGTTGTGATCTGTGGGGGGAACCGGAGTACCCGGAGGAAACCCACGCATGCACGGGGAGAACACGCAACTCCACGCAGAAAGGCCACAGCTGAGTTTAGAACCTGCGACCTTCGTGCTGCGAGGCAACAGTGCTAACCACTGCGCCACCATGCAGCCCTGGGTTATCAAATCAAAGGCGAGATGTCGAAATATCATGAATAATAATGAGTAAGCTAACTTCTGGCTAACTTAAACTTCCTGAAACAGGAGCGCTAGAAAGTTTGTCACACAGAGAACAACACACAAGGCATTAAATTATACTAGAGACCACTGCAAATATATTGATGAACGAACTAACGAACTAATTAGAGCTTTGACAGACACTTTTAAGATCTTCCCCATCCAAAGAGGTTAATTGTTGCCAGTCCCAAAACATTCACCTCTAATGATGATCATTCAGTGGCTCTCACCTCATTTCTCGTGAGGCGTCCATCTGAGCTAAACCCGCAGCAGAATGTAAACTGGAACATCTGATCTCTATCTAAGGCGTTGTCAGCCATTGTGCTCTAAAACACCTGGATGCCCATGATTCATTTGTCAGACTGCCCATTCTGGAACTCTGTGTTGAACACCATCATTTCATAAAGAAAGATAGTCGGTAAGCTCTGACTCTCCACATGGTTGTGTCCTTTTACACTTATGTGTTTGGTCCCAAATGACCCATCCAATAAGATTCAGACTAGTTGTCTTTTTCAGATCTCTCTATATTCTCTCATTTAAGCAAAACCAAGAATCCTTTTTGTAAACATTATATCTGTTTAATCTCAGAAATCCAGCCAGAAGAAACGGGTCAGTTACCCCATGGGACACATTTTACATTAACACACGCCGTCATCTTCTTTAAACCGTCTGAACCTGCACTCTTAAACGTCCCGTCAGGCCCATCCAGTAAACAGAAGCATCCCAGAAGTTATTTCTTGTACCTCCAAGTAGCCAAAGCATTTTTTTTTTACTTTAGTATTGATTGAAGCAGGCTAGAGGCTAACGCTGAGCTAACAATGCCTCATAATGAATTAGAAGCAAACGGTCAGCTATAAAAATATCTCAAACTACATTTTCAATTGCCAACAACTTGATATCAGTGAAATGAATGTGTGAAGTGAATAATGAGTCAGTTGTGGCATTTTACTTCCTTTAATGAGTTGTTCAGAACAGTAACAGCTAACAGCAAGATGGCAAACAACCAGACTTCCTCTAATGCCAGAGAAAAATTATTGCAAGTGTAGAAAGTGCTCCCTACTACAAAGCACACTCGAGTGCCAAGACCAGATATGACAATGTATTTATCTACTTATCAGCTTATTGAGTGTGACTCGTCTTTGTTTTGTAGAATCTTCTGGCGCTGATGCCTAACTGGCAACCGCCATGAAACTCACCAAACGGCAGTGAGAAAGTCACGTTTGGGTTAGAAAACCGCACTGCCGTAACCACATTTGACCATGGGATGTCATTCTTACATATTGCACCTTTAAATAAAAATGTTATTATACAAATAATAATAACAATGATAAGAAGAACAACCTTTTTTATACATGAGAAATAGCAATTAAAAATATGCATTCTAACATCAGTAAAAATTAAGTACCTCCAACCAGCTCGGTGTGTGGTGAAATAAGTTAGAGTTTGGGCTGTTTTGTAAAATATGGTCCTGCTATGTGAAATGAGATGGTGCATTTTCTTATTTAGAGAGGTAGCATACAGTAGCTGGTGAGTTGTCTGCATGATGTTACCCAATGGATGGGGTCCAAATTCCTTTTTTTAAATGAGGGAAAAACTGAAATAATAGTTTTTACTCCAAATGACCGCCAGCCCCATGGATTGGACCTTTCACCATTGCTCCCCAACGAGAAGTCCGTGATTTTGGACTAGGGTGTCAAGATAGACTCTGGTCTACGATTTGATAGTCAGGTGAACTCTGTCGTTCGTTCATGTTTCTTATCTACGTCGATCTTAACGAAACAGGAGTTGAAAACTGTAGCCAATGCTTTTATCGTCTCTAGGCTAGAGTAGTGCAACTCCCTCTATGCTGGCTCGAGCCAGTCCTTAATGACTCGGCTCCAGCTGGTCCAAGACGCTGTTGCCAGATTATGGAGCACATAAGTGGGAGCATGTTACTCCCCTCCTGACAGCTCTGGACTAGCTACCGGTGAAGAGTTGCATCTTGTTCAAAATCCTGGTCCTTGTTTTTCAATCCCTCTCTGGATCAGCGCCACCATATTTAGCTTCCCTGCTGACCCGTTACGCCCCTGCAAGATTGCTACATTCGGGTCAGAGTGACCTTTTGGGTGATACCGGGATCAAAGCGTAAGTCTAGGGGTGATCGTGCCTTTGCAGTTCTGGGTCCTCGGCTTTGGAACCAATTTCCACAAGAAATCAAGCCGTCCACATTGCTGCCCACTTTTAAAGCAAGGCTTCAGCTGTATTTTAGATCAGTTTCTTAGTTGTTTTTATTCACATTTAAATGTTTTTGATCACAATTTTTATTGTTTTTAGCATTTTTGTTTTGTTTTAATATTTGTATTATAGGGCTGTTTTATTGAACTGCTTCTTTGCACTATGTTCAGCACCTTGGGCCCCCTTGATGGGGATGGGAAGGGGCTTTATAAATAAAATGATTGATTGATTGATTGATTATTTCAGTTAATTTTGATGAAAAACTTGAAAAATATCTGTGTCTGTAAAGTGTCAAACAGGCATTACAACCATAAGTGTTGACCCCTAGATTTATTTCTCCAAAGAAGGGCCAAAAGTAGCGACTCGGTTCACGAGTATTTCTTTGTCGCAGTTCATAGAGTGAGAAGTTTTTCTCCTTCTCTCTGTTGAGTGACAAAGGAGCAGCGGAGACCTTTTGTTTTTTTCACTCATGCGTTGAGACGAGCGAACATGAGGAGAGCTTCGGGATAGCAACGGGTAGCGGGTAGTCTACCGGACCCGCGCTCCACTCAGTAATTCATACTTGTTCTATCGTCCAACAGCAGAAACAAAAATATGTGAATGAGAAAAATGTCATGAATTCGGTTCTATCAAAATACTAAGTATGTGCTCAGAGGACAGAGCCTCAGCTGTTCATACTGTTTTTAGCTAGCTACACAGACCGCAGCCAGGTGGCAGTGAGAACTGTAGACTGGCATGGTCATTTGAACAAAGTTGGTAACGTAATTAAATTGAATTCAACACGGCTAAATAAAGAACTAGAATGATTTTAAGTGGTAACTATATATTTACCATAGTAATGCTACGTACAGTCCTGACTAAAAAGGTAGCAAACAACTACAAGCACTTATCTCTGAGGTAGAAAAAAATATTTTTTCAGGTTCAATGTGTCTGTGGTGTTAGCGGGAGATATTAGCCTAGTCATCTATCCTGAATCTTGTTTCTGGATGACTGGACTAACCTAAAATGACCAACACTGGAACAACAAAATGCAGTTTAACATCCAACTAAAATAAGCAGTAAAGTGTAATGTGATGTGTACAGTAAGTATAATACATAGAATATGAAAGATATAAAAGAGCTAAGGTTTGAAAAGTAGGCCTAATTTATTGAATAAACAGTCAATATAAACAGTAGCAATCTTTCAAAATATGTCTTTGTGTCCTTTATAGGCAGGAGTGAGTGATGTCAGGAAGACGGTGCCAATTCAAAACTTTTCAAAACTGGCTTTTTGTTAGCCCCGAGACTCTCTGCCTGTGTGTTGGGGTTTACCCCGGGGGACAAGAGGGTAGCTTCCTTGCGCCTTCGGGTCGGGGAACGGGTCCTGACTGTTGTTTGTGCTTATGGGCCAAATATCAGTTCAGAGTACCCACCCTTTTTGGAGTCCCTGGGACGAGTGCTAGATAGTGCTCCATCAGGGGACTCCATTGTCCTGCTGGGGGACTTCAATGCTCACGTGGGCAATGACAGCATGACCTGGAGTGGTGTGATTGGGAGGAACGGCCCACCTAATCTGAACTTGAGTGGTGTTTCATTATTGGACTTCTGTGCAAGCCGCAGTTTGGCCATAACGAACACCATGTTCGAACATAAGGATGCCCATCGGTACACTTGGTACCAGGGCAGCCTAGGTCGCAGGTCGATGATAGATTTTGTAGTCGTATCATCTGACCTGCGGCCGCATGTTTTGGACGCCCGAGTGAAGAGAGGGGCGGAGCTGTCAACTGATCACCACCTGGTGGTGAGTTGGATCAGATGGCAAGGGAACATGCCGCGTAGACCTGGCAGACCCAAACGCATAGTGAGGGTCTGCTGGGAACGCCTGGCAGAAGAACCTGTCAAGACAGTCTTCAACTCCAACCTCCGGCAGAGCTTTGACCACGTCCCGAGAGCAGTGGGGGACATTGACTCCGAGTGGGCCTTGTTCCACTCTGCGATTGTCGAGGCGGCTGTTGCTAGCTGTGGTCGCAAGGTGGCCGGTGCCAGTTGTGATGGCAACCCCCGTACCCGCTGGTGGACACCAGAGGTTCGGGGAGCCGTCAGGCTGAAGAAGGAGGCCTACAGGGCGTGGCTGGTCTGTGGGTCTCCGGAGGCAACAGACAGGTACCGGATAGCCAAGCGGGGTGCAGCAGTGGCAGTTGCCGAGGTAAAATCTCGGGCGTGGGAGGAGTTTGGTGAGGCCATGGAGAAAGACTATCGATCAGCTCCAAAGAGGTTCTGGCAAACTGTCCGGCGCCTCAGGAGAGGAAGGCAGCAACTCGCTCACACTGTTTACAGTGGGGATGGGGAGCTGCTGACGTCAACTGGGGCTATAGTCGGATGGTGGAAGGGATACTTTGAGGAGCTCCTCAATCCCACCTACACGCATTCCGAGGAGGAACCAGAGCCGGGAGACCTGGGGGTGGACTGTCCGATCTCGGGGGCAGAAGTTGCTGAGGTAGTCAAACAACTACACAGCGGCAGAGCCCTGGGGGCGGATGAGGTTCGTCCTGGGCATCTCAAGGCTATGGATGTTGTAGGGCTGTCATGGTTGACACGTCTCTGCAACATTGCGTGGTCATCGGGGGCAGTTCCTGTGGAGTGGCAGACCGGGGTGGTGGTCCCCATCTTTAAGAAGGGTGACCTGAGGGTGTGTTCCAACTATAGGGGGATCACACTCCTCAGCCTTCCTGGAAAGGTCTACGCCAAGGTACTGGAGAGGAGGGTCCGATCGATAGTTGAATCTCAGATAGAGGAGGAGCAATGTGGTTTTTGTCCTGGCCGTGGAACTGTGGACCAGCTCTATACCCTTGCAAGGGTGATGGAGGGGGCATGGGAGTTTGCCCAACCAATCCACATGTGCTTTGTGGATTTGGAGAAGGCTTATGACCGTGTCCCCAGGGGCACCCTGTGGGGGATGCTCCAGGAGTATGGGGTGGGTGGCTTTCTGTTAAGGGCCATTCAGTCCCTTTACCAGAGGAGCGTGAGTTTGGTCCGCATAGCTGGTAGTAAGTTGGACCTGTTCCCGGTGAGGGTTGGACTCCGCCAGGGCTGCCCTTTGTCACCGGTTCTGTTCATAACCTGTATGGACAGAATTTCTAGGCGCAGCCGTGGTGTGGAGTAGGGTTGTCACGGTAACCGGTGTACCGGTAAACCCCAGTAAAAAAGTTGACAATAATAATAACCGCCTTGTTTTTAAAAAACATATATTATCTCGGTGGATTACCGTGGCTACGGTGTAGGCGCGGTGACCCTTACCAGCCACCGTATCATCTGCTGAAGTTGCCAGCGGCACATGCGCACTTTGTTGTTTACAACCAAAACTTTCTTGAAGCTAAAGCTGAAATAATGGCCAAAGGAGGAGACGGCAGCGCTCAAGAGGACATTTTTTATCCCTCAAAGAAGACAAAGTCGGAAGTACGGGCATCTTTTGGATATATGAAGAATGCCGAGGGACAGTTGATAGAAGACGGCTATCCTGTTTGCAGCACATGCAGAAAAAGTGTCTGTGAAAGGCAGCAACGCTTCTAATCTCATGACACATCTGCCTGACCATCACCCACAACTCTACAGTCAACGCAAGGCAAGCTAACGTTAGCGTTCTACCTAAAATGCGTGATCCGAGGATTTGGGTGGAGGGAGAATGCAACGAGTCGCTATATAAAGCAGCCGCAGCGCCGCTACCTGCATATAAACCGTGTTGCAGACACCCCCATGTTGAAATGACGTTAAGCATTACGGGGCTCCCAGGGGCAGAAAAGAGTTGGTCTCTCTCCGAGAAGGTAAAAAAAGTATCTGATTAGAAGGCTACTTGAGTACTGAGTATCATCTGATCTAATACTTTTTAATGATGACATCAAACAGACAAAAAATAAGAAGTTATGGGCAAATATTGGTATTTTAAAAACTAAAGGGAAAAAATGTAAACAAATAAACAACATAATTACAAAATAACACATTTTAGGCAAAATTTAGACACAAACTGAGGAAAATGTTTCCTGACATACAGGGTTTATTTAATTGTGTGAAAATGTAGCACGTTTAAAAAAAACCGCGATAATACCGGTAACCGTGGTACTTTTGGTCACAATAACCGTGAGGTTAAATGTTCACACCGTGACAACCCTAGTGTGGAGTGTGTCGAGTTTGGTGGCAGGAGAATCTCGTCTCTGCTTTTTGCGGATGATGTGGTCCTCCTAGCTTCATCCAGCTCTGACCTTCAGCTCTTGCTGGGTAGGTTCGCGGCCGAATGTGAAGCGGCTGGGAGGAGGATCAGCACCTCCAAATCTGAGACCATGGTTCTCGACCGGAAAAGGGTGGCTTGCCACCTCCGGGTCGGGGGAGAGGTCCTACCTCAAGTGGAGGAGTTTAAGTATCTCGGGGTCTTGTTCACGAGTGAGGGTAGGAGGGATCGGGAGATCGACAGGCTGATTGGTTCGGCGTCTGCAGTGATGCGGACGCTGAGCCGATCTGTCGTGGGGAAGAGGGAGCTGAGCCAGAAAGCCAGGCTCTCGATTTACCGGTCGATCTACGTCCCAATCCTCACCTATGGTCATGAGCTTTGGGTAATGACCGAAAGAATGAGATCGCGGATACAAGCGACCGAAATGAGTTTCCTCCGTAGGGTGGCCGGGCTCAGCCTTAGAGATAGGGTGAGGAGCTCGGACATTCGGGAGGGACTCGGAGTAGAACCGCTGCTCCTCCGGATCGAAAGGAGCCAGTTGAGGTGGTTTGGGCATCTGGTCAGGATGCCTCCTTGACGCCTCCCCGGGGAGGTGTTTCGGACATGTCCTGCTGACAGGAGGCCCCCGGGTCGACCCAGGACACGTTGGAGAGGTTACATCTCCAATGTGGTCTGGGAACGCCTTGGGGTCCTGCCGGAGGAGCTGGTGGACAAGGCCGGGGAGAGGACGGTCTGGAGCTCCCTAGTTGGGATGCTGCCTCCGCGACCCGAACCCGGATAAGCGGAGGAAGACGACGACGATTTCAATCAGCACAGTGAATTAACCTGGTTCAGTTGCTGAGCAGAACAAAAACAGGACATGGAGATGACTTGATGATGCCACAGGTTCACACCTCTGGTTTGAACTAAAGTAGAG
The DNA here is from genome assembly GCF_043380555.1 of Nothobranchius furzeri. Classification (NCBI taxonomy): domain Eukaryota; kingdom Metazoa; phylum Chordata; class Actinopteri; order Cyprinodontiformes; family Nothobranchiidae; genus Nothobranchius; species Nothobranchius furzeri. The sequence goes on along the minus strand of NC_091751.1, from coordinate 714,814 downwards.
AATAACTTCTGTTTTAGTTGTGTTGCCTTGTAAGTAGAGGAAAGCAGGTGGGATTGTGAAAGACAAAAATCTTTCCACAACTTTATTGTCAAACTAACGGTATAGGTAGGTACAATATCATATCTGTTTCTAAATATATCGGGATATCGGCAAACAGTAGTTATGATAACTTGACTTGTACACTGAAAAAGTCTTAAATGTCCTGGAAAATAATTTCAAGAAAAGAGTGGGAACCCTGTACTGCTATATTCCTGATGTGCTGTATTTTTCAGGGAAGCAAAGGGGAAAAGGGGGAGATCGGTCTTCCTGGACAGAGAGGCATTCCTGGTCTTCCAGGAGCTAGTGTAAGGACCAAACATGACTCAGATTTTCTTTTTTAATCTCTACCTATAATGAACCTTCCCAGAGTAAATCTGAGCAAAATCCAAGTCTTTTCACACTTCACTTTAGAGACACGTGTAACCAGGTGTCACTAAGGTGTGTGTAGGAAAGAGAGCATGTGATTAACCAGTGGAAGAAGAGCCAGTATTGATTTGTCTGTGTTTACTGTCTGAAGGGTCCATCTGGTCCAATGGGTCCCAGAGGGCCTGTCGGAGAGAGAGTGAGTTATGATTCATTCACCTCAGAACCATTCAGCCAGCATCGCAGATTTTTTTCCATCTAAGGCTCGATAATATTTATTATTTTCCCTTCTTTGGCCGTAGGGACTTCCTGGCTTTCCCGGGCCTTCAGGTCCTCCCGTAAGTGGACAAAAGTGGACACAAAAATGCTAACGCAACACATTTTTACAGATTAAAAAATTTATTTTGATGTTTTGATTTCTTGTCTTTTACAGGGTCCATCAAGTGAAGGCGCTCCTGTATGTCACTAGTTTCCTCACTGTTTTCCAGTAAAACCACTGTGGTTTCACTTCATTTGTGTTCATGATTGACAGGGCCCCCCTGGCAAACCAGGGACCCCGGGGGATGAAGGGAACATTGGACCAGAGGTCAGAATGTCTTTTTTATTAAATGCTATATATTAGGTACGGTTGTGTCTGACCAGTCAGTTGTGTGTAGGAGGTTGGACCCAAGATGCAGAAATCCCCAGAACGACTCAAGGCAGGAGAGGTTTAAGAAAATAATTCCTTTATTAAGGAAAATCCTAAGCACAAAAATAAGATTAAGTTCTCTAAAGCTAACTGAATGCTCCAAAAATAAACCAAAGCTCACATAGTAGCACAAACTCTGGAATACTCGAGAGGGGAACGAACAACATAGACACATATGACATCGAACCAACAAACACTGAAGGACAAGACAGGCTTTTAACACGGAGGGAAACAATCAGGGGGACAGGTGACAGGTGTGAGGTCTAGAGGGAGGACTGGTGAAATCAATTAACTAAATAGGAAGGGAAGAACCAAGCAGAGGGGAAGATAACCATAACCTATAAGACACTAAATAACTAACCCTAGAACTAAGGGCAGAAATAAACCACTAATAACTAGAGGGGTGAGGAAGACTTAGGCCTAGTCCACACGTAGCCGGGTTTGTTTTAAACGAATATCCGCCCCTCCAAAAACTTGCATCCACACCACCTCGTTTAAAAACAAACTCTGTCCACACGTACCCGGATAAATACGTTGTTAAGGACATGCCAGACCTGTAGGTGGCAGTACTTCCCCCGTTCTTAACCTCGTCCTTCGTCTGTGGTCTTCCACAAGGAGCAGTAATTCCGCTTGCAACAACAAACAAGCAGAAAGCGCTTGGACAGTTGATAAAGCCAGCGCAGCTCTGAGGGCATCCATGCTGTCGGCTAGTGTAAACACAGGTCGCACACGTGATGTCAGCGATTTTTTGTCGCGGAAAGTGACGTTGCGGACCTTAAAACTCCGGTTTTAAGTTTTTAAAAAGATCAGTTTTCGTGTGAAAAAACTTCGTTTTCGTGTGGACGACAGGCCAAAACGTAGGAAAATATCTACGTTTGGCAGATCCCCGGCTACGTGTGGACAGGGCCGAATGCAAACAAATGGGAATTACAGGGGAGTGACTAGGAGGAAAACATGAGGGAAGCCCAGAGGGAGCTGGGGAACATAAGAAGACACAGGAGGAGAACCTGAGGAAGAACAGGAGGGGGCTGGGGACCAAGAGGACACGGAACATGACATCAGTAGACATGAGTAAAACTGACTGAGAAGTTGTTTATATATATATATATATATATATATATATATATATGTGTGTGTGTGTGTGTGTGTGTGTGTGTTTATATATATTGTTTTGATTGGCTTTTGCTTTTGCTTTTAACTTTGGAACATCAAGGGTCCACCTGGTCCTAGAGGAGGATCCGGTGTTCCAGGGCCTCCTGGCCCTCCTGGTCCACCAGGGCCAGTGGTAAGAACCAAATCTTTCTTGGTACATTTCAGTTATTGACGTGTATTTGGTGGATATTTTGAACTTCCTTTTGAACTTAAATAGCTGTGTTTTGAATTAATGCTGTATTTGGGTAAAAGAAAATCGTCAAATAGAAGGGACTTAAAAAAACGTGCCCCTCATTTCTAATATGTGCTGATTGGTAGAGGGTATTACTTACTGCATCATACCTACCATTACACGCCTCGTAATTTTTAATCAACGTTCCACTTTTTTTAAAGAAAACTCCATTAACCCTAATTTATCTTCTCTGAAGAGCAGTTTTCCCTGAGCTCAGATATTCTAGTGTGTGATAATTTTGCATACAGCATTTTCTAGTATAAGTTCACAGTGGGATCTATTACTGAGAGATTCTCATGAGGACATGCGAATCTACTTCTGGTCATTTTAGATGTAACTCTGCTCCTTTTTAGGGACCGCCTGGTGCCATCAGTGAGGGAAGTGGGGAAGCTGTGAGTATTTTTTTACCCTCCAACACACTGCCAAAACTTTACTGGATGCATAGATGCAAATAGAGTACTGGCAGCATATCAGTGATCAGAAAGAGACTCAGATATAGAAGCTGTGCAGCATCCATGCTTGTTTTATATCTCTGACTAAATTCCCATTTGCAGTGTCCTGCTGCCTGTCCTGCTGGACCTCGAGGATTGGCTGGGCTTCCCGGGATTAAGGTGAGGAATTAAGGAAGGAAAGTTAATTTGAGACATGAGACTGCATCAATGACTTGTAAGTAAAGCTGTGTTTGATTCTGCCTTAAATTAATTAAAAAACACACACAAAATGTTGTAGATAGGATTTAAAGCATCAGTTTTGACTCGCAATTTTGAAAAAAATTATTAAAATAAAATACATAAAATATCACACAGGCAGTCACACAAGGGTTGGGACAGTCTGATTTCTGTAGGAAATAAACAGAGTAGGCTGAATTTGAAAATGTTCTTCTACACCTATTTCCTGCATTAGCCTCAGATGGAAGAGACTAGACTGGGAAACGCTAGGATTAGAAAAGCCAGTCAGAGATACGTCACATTGAAAATTAGCCTTCATGGACCCATTTGACTCATGACAGGGAAGGCTGTTGGTGGTTTAGCATCTTGGAGACCAGAGCATGTCTTGGCTAGTAGAAGCTAATGTTAGCATTAGCAACTTCACCACGTGACAGAACTCTTTCAAGCTTGTGTTATCTGTGGAGATAAAACATCAACATTGCAAAGCAAACTGAGTCAGTGATAGTTACGTTGAGATTTAAAGGTTGAATATGGAACACGAACACTCTGGCGACATCCAGTGTTTAGAGGTGGTAGCTACAACAACAGAAACCATTTTCCAGCCACTGGGGTTTTGGTTAACTGCTGACAGGTTAAGTAACTAGCCAGCACCATATCCAGATACAAATCATACAGGGTAAGGACTAATCTCTACTAATATGTGTATTTTACAACAGTATTTACTGTTAGAACATCTTCTGGGCTCAGAATCAGCTGCTTGACTTGTCGAGTCTGCCATTTTACACAGTCCCAGCCTCGCCTTGCCGAGCTGACTTTTTAGCGCAACGGTTCTCTCTAGTGGTGGGTAGATGTAAACATAAACCCAGTGTTGTGCCCACAAAATTAAAATTTGAGTATTTTTTTTAAATATCTCTTGTAAAGGAAAAACTGTACATTGATTATACACATCTCTAAACGCCCTGTGGAGGTATTTTTTATAGCTTTTTATTAAAATGTTCCATATTCCACCTTTAATTCCAGGAAATCAACATGTAAATAAAACTATAAAATTAAACTGACAATTATTTCAGGGACACAAAGGACTTCCAGGCGAGCCTGGAAAAGATGGAGATCCTGGAGAAAAGGTAAGCAACATACTTTGGTTCCATGTTGTTTAACATGAAAACAAGAATGGGGAAAGTTTTGACTGTAGTTCTAGTCTACACCTAAACAGTTAATCTTTATTAGGTCTGCTCTTAGGATTCAGATCTGTTGGTTTTGTTGTTTGAACAGGGGGAAGCTGGAGAAGCAGGTCCTCAGGGGCCACCAGGCCACATGGGAGATGATGTACAGACACTTCATTATTCACAAAATATTATTGTCATGTATCTTAAAAATGAAAAGCAATTAAGGTAGAAAATACTTTTAAACAACTATTGATATTTTAGGGACAACGAGGACCAATTGGATTACCTGGAACTGCTGGAGAAAAGGGGGACAGAGTAAGTCATAAAGCCACAATAGTTACTTGAATTAGTGGATAAAATCTGACTCCCTCTCCGTTTGAAGGGTCCTCCTGGTTACAATGGGGTTCCTGGACCCACCGGCCCACCTGGAGCTCCTGTAAGCAGTCCCGCTTCTTCTTCTGTCCTTTTGTGACCTTTTCTTTCATCTCTGAAAAGACAGGATGTAACTAATGGATGTCTTTGGGTCAGGGTGTGGAGGGAATTCGTGGACGACAGGGTTTGCCAGGGCCCAAGGGAGATGACGTAAGAAGAATTTGTTATCATGTTGCAAAATGTAATATTATAATTAACAAGGAAAATATGCTAATAACAAAAAACATGTTTGGGTGTTTATTAGGGAGCTGTGGGACCACAAGGACAGCCTGGTAGTCCAGGGGAGAAAGGGGAGCATGTAAGAATGCTGATATTCAAGGGAACATTTCTACAGTCTTATTATATCTTGATTAACAATTCTGTTGAAATATGTTGGGGCTTTGTAGGGAGCAGCTGGGAAAAATGGCGTGGATGGGCTTCCCGGAGCTCATGGTGCAAAGGTGATGTATGAAATCCAATTGTTGATTTTCTTATTTTCTTTTTTGTCCAAAGCCATGTCCGACACATCTAATATAATCTACTAGCCAAGGCCATAGAAACAATTGTAATATACAATTATTATTCTGAGCTACTGCAGCAATCAATTTCCCTCTGGGATTACTAAAGTATTTTTGAATTGAATTTGAATTGAATTGAAATATAGCATTCTTACTATTTCCAGCTATTTGTGCATCATGATTTTTTTAGATCTGGACATTTATGTCGGCGAGGAGTACTTTCCATTATCTTTAAGTGTGGTGATGTTCATGACTGGGAAGGCATGTCTGACTTAAAGGGACTTCACGGAGTTTTGAATTTTTATGCTCATGATCGCCCCCTCAGGCCAAAAGCATAACAGCAGCTTCAATAGTAGGCTCGTGCACTAGGCGCACATGCTGTACGTGCACACTCCTTAGCGAAAATAACAGCTGAGACAGTCCCGTGTGTGTGTGTGTGTGTGTGTGTGTGTGTGCGTGTGTGTGTGTGTGTGTGTGTGTGTGTGGCCTGGAGGACAGAGGGCAGGAGAATGTGCAGCTAATTAATTAAATAATGTGGTTCTGTACCGTTCTCTTCAGCACAGCCGACAAAGGTTTATGATGGGTCAGTCCTCCTGCATGCTCAGATCATTCCCTTCCCTTGCTTGAAAAATTGTTCCAAAATGAAAGTTGAACCCACATCTTTTTTATCTGTGAATTCAATGCCGTTCAGCGAGTCTCAAATAAAAAATGTGGGCATCTTACTGTAAAAAAAAAAATACCATTAATGCAAAAAAGAAACTCTAAAAAATGTATGTTCACATCCGGAATGGAACCCAGGTCTTCTGCATGAGAGTCAGATGTCTTACTAGGTGAGCTAAAGCACCAGTGGTATCTTTTGTATCTGTAACATTTATATCCTTGATGACAGCTGAAACAACGTCAAACCAAAGAACGGTTCGGAGTGAAAATGGCTGTTTTGTTGCTAATTAGCAGGAAATATCTAGAAGAAAGTTCTACAGAAAGTAGCTAAGGGTCCTCAGAAATGTAGCTAGCTTTGTCACTAGGCGTTAGGAACAGCGACAAAGTGGCACTGCCTCTCTCTCTGCTGCTAAAGCTACGGATAGCAAATGCTACGGGCGATGCCTGAGCGTGAACGCGCATGAAGCAGCCTGCTCGACCCGAGCATCTCTCTTTTTCTGTGATTTTACAGAAAAACAGGCAATGACAGTAAAAATGCCAGGGCTCATTCTACAGGACCAGGGCGTTGCAGGAGAATGTATGAAGGAGACGTTTATTATTTCTATACATGTTTAGGCTGTCACACTTCCATAATGCCCCTTTAATGTATGATCTCAAAATAGAAGCTTGTGTAATAATTTTGACCTTGAAAGAAATACTTTGTTGATACAAATTTTAAATGTGCTTTCATTAGTTTCAGTAGTTAGTCTACTTACTACTTAAAATAACATTAATATTAAGCAGTCATTAAAACTTTATTTAATTGCTTATTAATACTTAACAATGCACCAAGTACTGTTAATAAAGGAATTAGAAAATACACTCCACGATCTCTACACTATAGGGGGAAATAATGAGAGGCAAATTATTTCTTGTCCAAATTTGATGAGAATCTGCTAAACTTTTCATTACACCTTTAACACATTACAGCTTCTGGTAATTAGTGGATGTTTATAAAACATTATTTTATTTTGCTATGTGACGTCTCTCGTTCCATCTGTCCAAACCAACAAGCTAAGTGTCTGGCGTCTTGTCTTTGAACTCAACAGGGGGAACCTGGAACGCCAGGAGCAGTTGGAATCAGGGGGGTTGTTGGTATTCCAGTAAGTCTGACTTTACTTCCTTTGACTTTTGTGCTCTTCATTTATAGCTTTATTACAAAATAGATTTCATCAGATTCAATTTTATCGTAAATAAAGATAAACTTGCAGTTTATCTTTGATGATACAGAAAATCTGCTCTAAACCAGACAGACAACTTATTACCAAAACTAAAGAAGTTTCGCACTCCTCCCTCCTACTGGTTAAAAACGGGATTACAACTGTCGTAAACAACCCTTCCGCAGCCCGCTGTAGCTAGCACTAACAACGAGCTAACACAATCCAACTGATCCTAATATAAGCACTGAAGTAAAAAAAAATCCACTCTGTTGGACAAAATATATTATTATGTACAAGTCCTGTAGCAACAAAGCCAGGTCACCATCAGTCCATGATTTCATAGCCACTTTTATCTCCCTCACACAAATGCAGGCCGTGCTGATGTTCACTTCGCTCTTTGCTTTGCCTCCAAAGACATTACTCTCTTACTTTTACTTCCAGGCTCCACCATGATGCCAACAATAAAGCCAAATTCTTCTTTTTTGTCTTCTTATTTGCTTTTTATTAATGCTTGTGAACTGAAAAAAGCTGACTGCTAGCCCTAAATGAGCTATCGGCACAGTAAACAGATGTTGCTGTAAAGCAGGTAGAGACCTCCCACTAATGTTCCTACCCAAACCACAAAACTGTGAGGTGCAGTTTCTGGTCAGCAGGGGGCTACAGAGTGCTATCCAATGTGATGCTGCTCAATTTTATGGCTCAAGAATGACTTAGTTTGAACGCAGTAGCTTCAAGTGTTAAGTGTTGCTTTAACCATCAAAATCTGAACTACTCCAATGATGTGTGAACTAGGCATGTGCTTACTTGAGCTGTAGGGTGAGTACAGATGACCTTTGTAGTTTTAATGCTCAATAATAGCAGTAGAAGATAGAAAGGTAGACTTTAGAGGCTTGTTTTGAAATTTTACTGATGAAACACCTGGTTAATTCAATAATTACTCCACCTCCGTTACTCCTTATGGTATATTAGTTATCTTGCTTCTTAATCAGGGATAAAAAGGAATGTCATTAGTTTTAAGGTTCTCGTATATGACTTGTTGTTTTAGGGGCTGCCAGGAAAGCAAGGAGTAGCTGGACCAACTGGTGAAAAGGTGATTGGATTGACCTCTATGATATTATCCAAATTCCTGCTTTGATGTTTGAGCAGATGTAAAGTATCAGTATTAATGACTAAGTTATGGGTGTTCCTGTTGAACATTTAGGGTGAAACTGGAGCTGAGGGACCTACTGGGCCAGTTGGACCTCCAGGAAAAACTGTGAGTTGCACCACCGACTCTAATTGTCTTTGTAGATGCCATAGTTTCATTTTTAATCACCTTCTTTGTGTTCACAAAGGGACAATCTGGAAAAGACGGAGCGGATGGTAAACCAGGAGAAAAAGGAGTTCCCGTGGGTTTCATTTTAACTTCCATCTGTTAAATCAACGGTTTTTCCTGTTTAGTCCCATTGTCACACACATCACACGTGAACACAAGTCTAAATTGATTTGTAGAGTGAATTTAACATAATTTTAATACACAGGGTGACACAGGAAAACAAGGGCCAGTGGGGCCACAAGGCCCTACAGGGATCCAGGTGAGATGTGACTTGCAGCTTTATTTCCTCCTCCTTCCCTAACCTGGCCTTTTAGACATCATCAAGTTATCATCTCAGAAATATTGTGCCCAGTATATTTAATATGAGTCTTTTGTTTCAAAAGGGTGAAAAAGGAGATAAAGGTAGCGTTGGTGCTAAAGGAATGAAGGGCCATACTGGGCACAAAGGGGATCAGGTAGGACCAGTTTGTTAGTTAATGTCTAATTAACAGGTTTAGTTCATTATTTCACTGAGCCACTCTTTATTTCATGTACCATCCAGGGGCCTGTTGGACCGGTAGGACCAAAAGGGAGTCAAGTAAGACTTTTGTTTCCCATGTTTGTTTATTTAGGATATTTTATGCCTTTACAACTTTCACTCATTATGTCATACAGGGAGACACGGGACTGACGGGAGACCCTGGGGTCAAAGGAGATCAGGTAATCAAACTTAACGGACTCTTACCGCTTGTAACGGCAGAGTGATATCTGTTTGTGCTCCTTACGATCTCTACTTGTTTAAATGTGTGTTTCAGGGCCCTCCTGGTGTTCCTGGGATCAAAGGAGAGGTATCAGGAATTTACTGTCTTCATAGATTAATCGCTCATAATAATGTAAATGAACTGAACATAATATGAATTAATGTGAAAAACAGATGGAGAATAAAAAGGTTAAAGAATGCATCCGAGCATGTCATCCAAAGACCAATTTAAAAAATCCTGTCCTGTGTCTGGTTGATGTTCTCCCCACTAGCGTGGAGAAAAAGGCCCAAGAGGAGCTATAGGAATCGATGGCAGACCAGGTCAACCAGGACATGAGGGTGTGACGGGTCCCATGGGAGCTAGAGGACTGGAGGGAGAGCCAGGACTTCCCGGGGCACCAGGTCCTAGAGGTCTACCCGTGAGTCACAATAAGCGTGTATAAAATAACCTTCAATGGCTGCTCTTGTATCGGCATTTTAAACATAACTAGCCTCTTTCTTCATCCATAATTGTTTCACCTAGAGCTTAAGTTACTTGTTATTTTTTATCAATCAATCAATCAATCAATCAATCAATCAATCAATCAATCAATCAATCATCAATCAATCAATCAATCGATTTATTTATAAAGCGCTTTTCAAACAAGGTGCTTTACAAAATGACCCCAGATTACCACAACAGGTTAAAAACATTAACAGACATATACAAGCACACACACACACGCACACACACACACACACACACACACACACACACACACACACACACACCCACACCCACACACGCACACGCACCCACACACACACACGCACACACACACACGCACACACACACACACACACGCACACACACACGCACACGCACCCACACCCACACACACACACACACACACACACACGCACCCACACACACACACACACGCGCACACACATGCGCACACACGCACACACACGCACACACACACACACACATGCGCACACACACGCACACACATGCGCACACACACACACACACACACACGCACACACACACACACACACACACACACACACACACACACACACACACACACACACACACGCACACACACACACACACACGCACACACACACGCACACGCACCCACACCCACACACACACACACACACACACACACACGCACCCACACACACACACACGCGCACACACATGCGCACACACGCACACACACGCACACACACACACACACATGCGCACACACACGCACACACATGCGCACACACACACACACACACACACACGCGCACACACACACACACACACACACACGCACACACACACGCACCCACACCCACACACACACACGCACACACACACACACACACACACACACACACACACACACACACACACACAGACTCACACACACACACAAGTAGAAATTATATTAGGCTGAGTCCAGATGAGCCAAGTATGTTAACGCAAGGAAACGCCATCAGAGGAGCCGTCTGCCCCGGCAGCATCAGGTCTTCCACACTAAGTCAGGGCGCTCAGTGGAGGGGGAGCATAGACCCCCACCTATAGAGCGCCCAGGAAGCTACAGTCGACCACCGCTCCCGGGGCAGAGGGCCCCTACAGTGGAAACACTGGATTAAAATGAGTAAAAATATAATAAAAGAGCTAATATAAATGACAAAAGTTAGAAAATAAGTAAATAAAATGATATAGACAGTAAAATAATAATTTAAATAATAAAACTGTGCTAAAATATAATCATATAAAACATGCAAAGCAAGTAATAAAATATAATCATGTAAAACGAGACATAAAACTGTAGTAAATATTCAGATAAAAGCTAACCTAAAAAGACGGGTCTTGAGTCTTGACTTAAAAACATGAACGATCTCTGCGGCCCTGAGGTCCTCTGGCAGCTCGTTCCAGAGGCGAGGGCCGTAACACTGGAAGGACGCCTCGCCGTGAGTTTGTGTCCTGACTTTAGGGATGAGCAGGAGACGCCTGCCAGAGGAGCGCAGAGGCCGCGAGGGTTCATATGGTTAAAACAGTTCTGAGAGATAAGAAGGCCCAAGACCATTAAGACACTTAAAAACCATTAGAAGAACCTTAAAATTGATCCTGAAACATACGGGGAGCCAATGCAATGATTCTAAAACTGGTGTCATCTGCTCCCGCCTCCTGGTCTTCATCAGGGCACGTGCTGCCGAATTTTGTAGAATTTGTAAGCCTGAGATGCTCTTTTTGGGAAGACCAGAAAGCAGGGCATTGCAGTAATCTATCCTACTGGTGATAAAAGCATCAGCGTCTCCGTATTGGCCCGAGAGAGAATGGGGCGGACTCTGGCGATGTTCTTTAGATGATAAAAACCAATTTTTGTGATGTTTTTAATGTGTGGGATAAAAGTCAGCTCAGAGTCAAAAGTCACACCCAGGTTCTTCACTTGTTCAGATGGATTAAAAGACAGAGATTGTAATTATTGTTTTCTGCCTAAACAAGATTTACATCATTCTATTGTTTGTATAAGTCACTGGAACAATTTTCATTTCCCAGGGCCCAAAGGTGAGCGATGAAAAGCTGCGAGAAATGTGCTCGGCAGTTGTTGAAGGTATTTCTGACTTTGATGCATCTACAGTATGTCGTCACCGACATTTTCCTAGGAAATGGCATTGTCGGATGGGTAACTCATGCTAAATGCTTGTCCGTGTTATTTTATTCTTTGTTCCTGAAGAACAATTAGAAACATTTATGAAAGAGTTCTTGAAGAGGCCAGCAGCTATTGGGGCTCCTGGTACCTCTGGACCTGCAGGGCCTCCTGGACTCCCTGGGCCAGCTGGAGCTGCAGGAGCAGCAGGCGCTCCAGGGCCAATTGGTCCCAAAGGCCATCCTGGCTTCTTTGGACTTCCAGGTGCACCAGGCCAAAAAGGTCAGAGTATCAAAGCAAATCTCCACAACATTTCTAATGAAAATCCTTTGAATTAACAACATTTTGGTTAAATGACCCTTAACCACTCTGAAATGGTCTTCATCACTCCGTATGTTTTACGGAGACAGCTGAGCACTGGAATGTTTCAGAGCTACTTCAGAGTCACACAAAGAGCTAAAAACACTAGAGAACACGAGACTTATGACTGTACAGCTTTTCGTTCACACGGCCAAAGCAATCACTGAAAGAGGCTTCCCAATGCACTTTGACGATGAACTGGATTCTCATGCAGACAATCAATATTTCACTCAACAAGGCTGAACCAGTGTGGAGTCATTAGGTCTGCCCAGTATGCACCATTAATAATGTTTAAAACAGCTTTCTCCTTCATCCCAGTGTGTTTCCTCTCGCTATGCAGGTGATGCTGGGGTAAAGGGAGACAAGGGGGAGGATGGTATAGGAATCAAAGGAAGCCCAGGTGAACCAGGTGTACCAGGTAAGAAAGGGATTCCTTTCATAATTAAAACAAATAAATGTATCACATTTTTTACTAATTTAAAATATTAATGTAGCAGCATGCTTTAAAGTAACACTAAAGTGTTTATTTAACACTTTAAGCTATTGCTTTCAAACTGGTTTTAGTGATCCCTGAGGTAGAAACCTTACCAACTTCATACTGGGCAGCCCTCTGCTAACCAGATATGGCAATTACCGTAATTTACGGACTATAGAGCGCACCTCAATAAAAGCTGCACCAACAAAAAAAAGGTTTTCCACACACACACACACACACACACACGCCACACTCAAATACAAGCCGCGGTGCAGCAGCCACACGCAGGTCTCCGGCGCACAGCGCATGTACGGCCATAACATAAGATAAGTAGACAGAAAGACGCTACACGGAGGTTTTTGTTGTTTTAATTCATCAAAACAAATTTTAAACACGGGTGAACGTGTCTGCAAGTGTAGAAAAGAAAACAGCACTGATAGCATTCATGTTTCTGGATGTTATAAAATAAAAACAGCACTGACACGTTATTACCGGTAATAACACGTTATTACTGGTAATTTGCATGTTTAGAAGAGAAGAACAGCGCTGACACAGCATTAATAAGCCCTGGATGATTAGAAAATAAAAACTACACACAAAACATGCCTGGTTAGTAAATAAAACACACTTGCCTACCAGAAGAAGTCATTCGCTCTCATCTTCCTCTTGTGCCCTAAAGCCATTAAAGTCCTCTTCTTCAGCGTCGGAGCTGAACAGCCTCAGAAGAGCTTCGTCACATACCTTTTCTGTGTCGCTGTCCGTGTTGCTGTCATCATCCCCGGGTGAAGCTGGCTTGAATGAGTTCTTCCCGCTGCCGTCTCCAGCGCCGAACCGTGGATTCATTCATGCCAAGCTTACGTGCAGCAGCACTGTTTCCCTCCTTTACTGCCAGATCGATGGTTTTCAACTTAAATGCAGCATCATATGAACTCATACGTGTAGTTACCATGATGAGGGGGTGTGGATTTGAAAATACTTCTTCGTGGTGCCGGCTGCTTGCATGTGCTAAATTAAAATGAGCACTTTCTTCCATTTCCACTTTTGACTTCCACCTGTTTGACTTCCTGCTAAAGCGCCCCCTGCAGGTGAAGGAACATCTTCAGTAAAGTCTCACCTCATTATAAACCGCATGGTTCAAAGCGTGGGGGAAAAGTGGCGGCTTATAGTCCGGAAAATACAGTACTGGTTTTGTGGCACGGACGGGTGCCTTTTGGGTGGATCTCTCTCAGATTTATAGCTGTTTAGTTAGTTAGTTAGTTAGTTAGTTAGTTAGTTAGTTAGTTAGTTAGTTAGTTAGTTAGTTACCGTAAATCCTCTAATACAGGCCCGGGCCTGTATTTGACTCAAGCTCATCAAGCTCCAGGCCTTTATTGGAAGGAGGGCCAGTATTAGAGGCAGGCCTCTATTTCTATTTGAGCAAAATGAACTAATGGTTCGCTGGAGTTTCTGACAATTAAAATTGCGCCCACATTTTCAAAGTTAAACACATTTCTTTTAACAACGGTAGTTCCTGCTTCAGCCCTCTCCCCCCTCCCCCTGCTTCAGCCCTCCCCCCCTCCCCCTGCTTCAGCCCTCTCCCCCCTCCCCCTGCTTCAGCCCTCTCCCCCCTCCCCCTGCTTCAGCCCTCTCCCCCCTCCCCCTGCTTCAGCCCTCTCCCCCCTCCCCCTGCGCAGCAGCCACAAACTCACTGATGCGCCTGCAGCCACTCGGAGTTCCTGCTGCTCTAAACATTAAAATAATTATTTCATTTTCTGTTCCTCACTTCTGATGACCTTCAGTGGTGTCTGTTTGTTGCAACCAGCAGGTACAAAAACTAACTTGTTTTTATTTGACTATTTTTCTGTCCTGTCTGTTTATTATCTTCCTGCATCTCCTCTCAGTCCTAAAGAAAAACTGCTACATGGGTCCATATATATTCACCTCATGAGTTACCTTTGAACTGCAGTTCTAAAAGATCTACCGACCGCTAAAACAGCGGAGTGCTCGCTGCTTGGCGGCCGCATCAGTGATCAGTGCGTCGGAGGACAAGGTGATGCGCCCCGCTCCACAGCAGCGAAACACATCAGGCGCAAATAAAAGACAGAAAACATTAAAGGAAATGAACCGACATGAACGATCGCGTGTCAGTACCGACGCTCTGGCACAGCGCGTTGCCCCCCCGAGCGCAGGAGCTTGTCACCTGCTGACAGCAGGCTGCTGTCTTTTCCGAGGGCTGCATCTTGCCGGTCATTATCACGTGACAGCGACTAGTCGGCGACAGGCATAACAAGTCACTATAGAGAAGTCGACTAGTTCATACAACCCCTGCTACTGCTCCCCAGAGTGTTCTGCAGCATAATCAGCACGTTCTCTTTGAACTTGATATCAAATGTTCGCCTCCTCTTCGTCTCCGCACGGTTAAAGTTACCCTCGCGGTCTATCACTGGCAAATCAAAAGTGAGACGATGACACAACCGCCCCCGTACTTGCTTGTTACCACATTCCACCCGGCCACAATAAGAGACCGGCCATTATTCACCTCCGCCGACTCCGACACCGGCCAAAATATGAGACCCGGCCTTTAATTGAATACCGGCCTGTATTAGAGGATTTACGGTAGTTGGTTAGTTAGTTAGTTAGTTAGTTAGTTAGTTGTTAGTTAGTTAGTTAGTTAGTTAGTTAGTTAGTTAGTTAGTTAGTTAGTTAGTTGTTAGTTAGTTAGTTAGTTAGTTGTTTGTTAGTTAGTTAGTTAGTTAGTTAGTTAGTTAGTTAGTTAGTTGTTTGTTAGTTAGTTAGTTAGTTAGTTAGTTAGTTAGTTAGTTAGTTAGTTAGTTAGTTAGTTAGTTAGTAAGTAAGTGAATATTTTATATAGCGCCTCTCAAGATGAAAATCACATGACGCTTCACAAACAAAAATAATTAAGTAAATAAAAGATTTTAAAAAATGATTAAGAATATGTTTTAAATGACGGAGAAATTTGTGATTAAAAAATAATATAAGGAAAGGGAGAGAGAAAATGAATAGGAAAGAGGGAAATCAGTGGATCACGGGGATAGGCGGGAAAAGTAAAAAGAGCAGAATAAGGAGAGAGAGGTAACGAAGGCCACACCAAAGCCAGCTTGAACAAGTGAGTCTTCAGCTGCTTTTTAAAGGAGACCACTGAGTCCACTGATCTCAGGCTCAGGGGGAGAGAGGTCCAGAGTCTGGGGCCACAGCAGCAGATGATCTGTCACCTTTGACCTTTAGCCTGGTGCTGCACAACCAGTAGGCTTTGATCACTGGACCTCAGGGACCTGCTGGGGGTGTAGGGACTAAGAAGTCAACACCTGGAAATAAAATTACCCGAGGAGGTTATTATTTAGTGAGAAGAGGGTCTTAAAGCCTTTACTGGGTCCAGCCACCAGCGGCCACCTGTTTTGGTTTGCCTTCAACTTCCACATTTCTGTGGACTTTGTCCAAAGTCAGGGGCTAAATCCTTCAAATGTTAACCAGGTTACCAGGTTTACGTCTGCCAGGTCCTTTATTGACCTTGAAGAAAGGAAGTGAGCGGCTGTCAAATTGGATGGTCTAGCCTTTACACCTACTCCCACCATTACCTCGACAAAAACAATAATTCCCAAATAATCAATCAGTCGGTCCATCCATACATCCATCCATTTATTAGAAAATACAGATATGCTGCGGAGAAAACTCATTTCAGCTGCTTGTATCCGCAATCTTGTTTTCACGGTACCTACCCAAAGCTCATGACCATAGATGAGGGTTGAAACGTAGATCGACAGATAAATCGAAAGCTTCTCCTTTCACATTTCAGCACACTCTTCACCACAGCACTAATCCATTAGTCAGCATCTCGCTTAGTTTTCTCTCACTCGTAAACAAGACCCCGTAATACCAACTCTCCCACTTGGGGCAGGACCTTGTCCCTTACCTGGCGATGACATTCTTTTCCTTCCCCAGCTCAAAACTTTGGTCTCAGATTAGTAAGTGCTGCTTTTCCCCCCAGCCACTTCACACTCAGCTGCAAACCGCTCCAGAGAAAGCCGGAGATCACATTCTGACGAAGCCAACAGGACCACATCATCTGCAAAAAGCACAAACCCATTTCATAGGCCACCAACACTGATCCCCTCAACAGCTTGGTTGCACCTAGAAATCCACTTCATAAAAGTCATGAAGACTCTGCTTCCAGTGGGCAGCATCTTCATCATGCAGTGTGTGGATGAATAACAGAGCTACAATTTGTAATTCAGATTTATTACATAAAAAAACTTAGTTTTTGTTTGATTATTTTATAAATTTTAAAATATTTTGGAAGTAATCTAACTTGCATGGTTTGTGTTCACCTCAGGTGCACCTGGTGCCCCTGGGATTGGAAAAGACGGCAAAAATGGAGAGCGTGGTATGACAGGAAGTCCAGGTATCCCAGGGCCTACTGGTCCAAGAGGACCATCAGGACCACCAGGCCTTTGTGACCCATCGACTTGTATGAGCAGAATTCCACCTCTCTATATGGTCAGTGGAAAGAAATCTTCCAGTTACAAAAACCCATGACTCACCAGAGCTCAGTGAAACTCTCTAGACTCCATCTGGCCCATGCCAATGCTCCAGGGCTTCTCATAGTTCTGGACGTGGTGATCTTCAACAGGCTCCATCAAGACCAGAGGAGGAATAGACTCAAAGAGAAACGGACATGGGACACACCTGTGCAGTAGTGCAAAAGAGAAGGAACGTTGCCAACACTAATGATTTGGATGATTCGGAAGACAAGTAGCTTCTACAACTGATGACAGGCCTCAAGGCCCACGGGCTGTCTGGCATAAAAGATAACATTACCACTGCTGCATTCAGCCATTAACATTTCCTAATGAGTTAGATGTGTTTTACTGTGTTTCACACGTACTCTGAATAAGTAGATTTCCGTTCATTTGCTTAGTTTAAAGACACAAACAAGAAAGACTGGTCAGGTAACAGTTTGACTCATTTGTTAGCAACCATTACCCATCGAGGAGCCAAATCTGATGAAGTGAATCTGTGTGAAAGCAAATATCTCATGTGAGCTGCTGTTTTAAACAAGATGCCAGTTTTGTCCCCCCAAAATATATTCACAATAAAGTGTTATGTTTTGGAAGCGTTGCCCAGACCAAACATCATATTTGTCTGTTTATTGAAGCCAAGGGATTGTTTAAACGTGATCAGTGAAGTTCGGCTGCTCCTGCAGTAAAATGTTTTTGTGTTTAAAGTCTCAGGGTTCTCTGATTCCCCGGTCAGATCGGACATTTTGAAAAACCTCTTGAGGCCAGAGTAAACAAACATGGCAAAGGAGGAGTGTGCAGTGCGCTTCCATCGCCTTGCTTTCTGATTGGCTAGACGCTCCATGTGACAGGCAGCACACCTGTTTGTCCTCATTGGCACTGACTCTTAACATGCTACAGATCTTTTTTTGTGTAACGTCTTCAGTGACCAACAGGCTCCTAAGGCGCTAAGCGTAGCATACAACACCAAGCACAGCAGATAGCGTCCGTGAGAAACTGATCAAAGTTACTAAAATTAAGTGAGAAAAGATTCAAATCATGCAACCTAAAGCATTCAACCAAGATCATCAGGTACCCACAAAGGCAATGGTATGATAATGGCTTTTCAGTTCTAAAATGTTGTTCTGATAAGATTATCTTGTAGTAATTATAGTAATTATAGTAATTAGGTGTGCCTCTAAAGGTGAGGTTCACTGAGAAACATATATTGCTTGTTCTTTTTGAAATGTGATTGGTCACAATGAGTTTTACATGCATGCCTAACGTGAAATATCTGTCTTTTATCCCCATTTGCTGCATTAGCCTCTGAAAGACAATAGATGGGGAAATGCTCTAAAATTAGCAGTCTTGGACTAATCCATTGTAAAAGAAGTTAATTTACATCTAATTAAGGACCCGTGGGTCATTTAGTTTCCATAGTGGATATGAAATCAATCTTACGGACCGCTGAGTTATTTAACCAGAAGATTGGAACTTTTTATTGTAGGGATTGTGTAACACTTTGTATTAACTGAGAGACAAGAGAAGAATCAGACCTTTAAAACATTTAAGATGATTTATTTCTAAACAATTTAAGCAATTTTAAACAAGACTAACTCTAACTCTAATGATGGATGGATCTGATGTGAATGAGTGGTGAGATGAATAGTGTGTGTGTGTGTGTGTGTGTGTGTGAGTGGTGTTATTATCAGAGCTCTCGTATCCGGAGAAGCAAGTCTGAATGATATAGTGATGTTTTGCTTCTAGCTACGATCAGAGTTTGACCGGAGTTTCATAAACACATGAGACGCCATTCTTGTCGCTCCACACATACCCTTCAGAGTGAGACTTCCGTACAGATCCAGATCGCCAGGTCCTCGGACCCCCCTTTGGTACAGGAGCCGGTGGAACAGCATCAGCAGTACGACAAACTAGTCTTTGGATCGTCTCCAGGTAAAAAGCGACAGGTGGTTCACAGGGACCCTCCTTGGGTCAGTGAGTTCAGCTTTTATTCTGAAAGGAACCGTTGCTTGGTTGGTTAAATGCAACATATTTTATCCAGCTTGGTGGTTCTCAGCTTAAAAAGGAAGTCCGGATGGCCGGTCCGATACTTCGCTTAGCATGCGGTGAACTCCAGTGAGATCTTGAGAACTGAACTAAGATGGCGTTGGAACTGGTTTGATTAATCTGGATGTTTTGATTTCTGGTCCAATCAAAGCTGGCAGATTTATAAACACCACAGAGACTCTGCCACGCTTCAGAAAGGGAGGTTCTGATTGGATCAGTAACAGCAGTGTGTCCTGCGTTTACATTACGTGTATCAGTGTGTCTAGTGCATTTACTTATTAAAGCATATTAATCATAACATTGTTATTTACACATATTATTGACTGACACTTTGTTTGATTAGCTTTATTCTTCATTCTTCATCTTCTTTCTTCTCTTGCTGGGAAGAAAACAGTTTTAGAAGCGAATGCATGACCTTGAGGCAGTCTCATGCAGCCTAGCACTGTGTCAGAGGCGTCTGTGGAGAGAAGGTAAATAACCTCGGAGGAAGAGCTCCTTGATCACGTTACACCATCTTGGCTTGCAACAGCAGAAGGCTGTTTTGATTCGGTGAAAATATAGAAGTACCCACTTTATTTTTGCAATGTAGGTGATGTTAGGGGGTTTTCTTGAGTGGTTCTAAAAACAGTTGAAGCCAGGCTTTTCCATCAGGGTCTTTAATGAATACATTTTGCTCACAACATACAAACAGCCTTTTGGACCAAAGACCAAGAGCACAGCACTTCATTTATACACTTGGCTTTTGACCTCTGACCTCCGTAACTTCCAACTGCAGGCTATGACCTCTTATAGAACCCCTTTGACCCACCTTCCTCCCACAGAATGTAATTAAATCTCTTTTATAAATCAGAGGAATGTACAGTTGCTACAGGATGTAAATTATTAACTCTGAAACATCAAATGACTGTTTTGATCCCTCTGATCCACCCAACCTGTTGCATGATGTAATTTAGTAAATCTTATCTTATCATAGCAGTTCTGACAACTCCTGACCATCTAAACCCGACTGTCCTCACTCACGGTAATACTTAACCTTTTATGACTCCTGACCATCCCTTCCATTCAAACAGTCCACCTTGCCTCTGGCAGGACCTTCTCCCTCATCAGACCCACCCAAGAGTCGTCGCTACCCTTTAAAAACTCTGCTTTTTCTCCGCTCCCTCTACACCACAGAAAATCAGCTTCAGAATGAGAAAAAATAAAAGAAGCCTCCTTAAAAATAAAATGGGAAACGAGGCACCCCATAATCAACCCTGCACTGTATCTTCAATATGTTTCAGTGCGAAAACCAAGAGGAAGAACTTTGCACACTTACAGTGATGCTTCAACATCAACAACTCCAGACAGGATAAAAGAGGATGCGAGGACTTCATTCACTCTGGTGCGTGAAAGTCTGTTGCAATTCAATAAATGCCTGCAGGGGGTGGAACGCCTTGAAAACCTACAACCTATTCAATGTAAGCCCCAGGGTCTGGAGACTGCTACCACCACCAGCAGCAGCAGAAACCTGCCTCTGGACATTGGCAGACTGGGTCTTCTCGGACCTAGTGAGCAAGATGAAAGCAGCGCTACTCCGCAAGGTCAACATACTGTAGCTATGAAGGATCTCCTCCCTTCAACCTGCAATGGCGGCTTAACCAACCATCTCAGCCAGCGACAACATCCCTGTCTTTATGTGGCTGAAGATGAATTATTTTACAATTCAAACCCAAATTCAGATGTAGCAGGGTATGGGCCTACATAATTCAGATTCTCCAGCGAGGAAACCTTGTGAGGAAGAAGCCTTTACAACTGTCACTGAAACCGGGAGCTACGGGGAAGTGAGCGAGCTTCGTGGTCAACAAGCTCAACGAGTTGATAAATCTTAAACCAGAGTCGGCTTCTGTGAATGATGATATTAATAATAACAGGAAATCTGTGGGTACAATCTTTAAGAATCACATAAGAGTCGAGGCCTCTGGTGTTGTGAGTGATGACTTTGTGATTGTGAAATGTAGGTCTTCTGAAATGTAAAATGAAGGTCAGAATGCAGTGAATCCCATTTTTCCAAGTCAGTTCTGTATCAGATTTTGCACAGCTCAGATGCACTTGATTCAGGAACTAGCAGAATGCCACATCAGAAGAGAACTTACACGGAAGGATTTGGAGTCTTATTTCCTGGTGGTTGAACAACTCTTTTCTGATTGGCTAACAGCAATACAACCCTACCACTGACTGTTTGCCCTGCAACGTTGACGTTTTATTTCCACAAATAGCCTGAAGGAGTTCTGCTGTGTTGCTAAAGGTGAGCTTCTTCATGATGTTCTGTGCTGTTTCCTGGATGCTGACACAACAACAGCCTTCCTCGTCACCGAGTCAAGATGGGTGAATCCATGAATGTCAAGTGACTGTGTGACGTAGATCTGTCAGGCTTTTCAAATCCTACAGTTTCACCATCTTTTTTCTATCAGAAACTAATGCAGGAAATAGGTGGAGGAGACTGTTTTCATGTTCAATCTGCATGAAAAACTCAGAGTGACTGATTATAATCAGAAATAATCATTAAAAATGTTTTTTCAGAGTTCCACATCTCTAATGAGTATGACTCCAAATTTTCTACCTCCTCCTCCGACTAACCCCAAAATTCCACTATCCCAGCTCCGCTCTGGCACGAACTGCGCAGCAAAATCGGTCCCGTTGTAGTCAATCAGAGCTGTTCCACTGCTGTGGCCGTGCGGCACAGTGCGCCGCCCGTCGTTCCGCCATCCGGCAAAAATAGATCCTATTTTTGCCGGACGCCGGAGCACCTCCGCAGTCAATGGACAGAAATCACAACCGCCCAACAGGAAAAGGAGCAAGCACAACTTCCGTTATTTCACAATAAATCGATAAACAAAAGGCGTTTTTTGTTTCATATGCACAGGTTTAACAACTTTTAACAACTATCAATGGCGGCTGAAGTTTAAATGCACAAAAATAAGCCATAAATACAGTTTCCACTATCAAAGTAGACACACTTTGTTGATCCAGACACGGCTGATCTCTCAACACAAATGATGGGCAGATTAAACAGTTCATACCGATGCTTCTCCCACACAACGGGTGTTTGGATCTAACTTCCGCGTTTATTGCTCGGACTGTATCGCAAGATCTCGAAATCCCGCGCACGCCTGTTTGCGCACCTCAGGTCTCCGCACCGGAGCGGAGCCGTCGTAGAGCGGGTACAGTATAATTTGAGTTTGGAAGCGAGCGGCTGCGGAGGGCGGGGGCGGAGCGGAGATAGTGGAATTTTGGGGTTAATGTATTCATTTATACTAGAGACCACTGAATTGTTTTAATTAATCAGTGTATCCTCAGTTTGCTGCTGGGGAAGAATTGGGTAAAAAATTGGCTCATTATTTATTTATTTTTGTTTTCTTACCAAGTTTTAGACAGTAGCTGAGATTTAAAAGACAAGCCAGCATCACTCTTCTCACAACAAATACATTTAGGCAAATTGATCAAATATGACCTTTAAAGATGCGACTGTAAACGACTTATTGTGGCAGCCATCACAAGGATATCTATTAGATGTAATGATTAAAGAGGTGAAAGGCTGAGTGTGAAATTTGATCTAGCAAAAGATCATTGCTTTATTTTCATGGTCAACCTACAGACACCAACATGATGGATGCCAGAAGAACAATGAACACTTTGAAATGGTGAAAGTCCAACAAAAACAATTCATGCTGACAGTGAATAATGTACAATATGTTTAAAAGGAAAATTGCTAGTGAGAATATAAAAAGTATAAGAAGTTCTCAACAAATAAAAGCCTTGTGTCTAATAGTTTGTCTTTATTTTACAGTACAGTTCAACTACTTACATTTTGCTGAGGGGTTTATTATATAGCACCAATTTATCAGGATAGCATGAGGACAAAATAACTTGAACACACGTATTTGCTAAAATTATGAATAATTTAACAATATAACTTAGAATATGTCATGCTGATGACGTAGCTTTATTTCCAGCAACATAAAACGGATTTCTATTAAATCCGTAAATCGTAACTAAAATTGAACACCCCCCAAAAAATCACTAAATAGTAATATTTACTGCTTGTTAAGAGGTCTGCTGCTACAGAAACAGCTAAAAGATGTTAAAGTTAACAAGTCATTTGATTCTGAATATTTTGGTTTTGTTGCATTTCAAGCTTTTCTCTGTTATCCCGAAGCTGCTAGAGCGTCATTTACTTTAGCTAACCAGCATGTTAGCATGTAACCAAGAGCGACTCTGAAGCCAGCACAGATCTCATTGGTGGAGTTGAACTTAAAGATAAAAGTACAGTTTGTCGAGTTATTAATGTGAAATTAATTAGAAATACATTCAAATGTAAATACAATAAAAAATACATTTCATTTGTGTTGATATTGCCAAAGCAGCTATGCTAGCTGAATGCTATGTTAAACAGTGAAAGTTGGTGCCAAATGTATTGAACCAAACAAGATGTTTTTAAGTGCCATATTCTTAAATGTTGTCTATAAAATTGTATTTTTTTTTTGAGTAACTGAATTAAACATCTGGCCTTCTTACTCAATCACATTTGGTTAACGACATTAAACCAAAGTATTTTAAGACAAAATATTTTAAGCCTTCTTTAGGTCTATAATAATTTTTGCTTAACGTTTATCAGCAGAATGATCAGAGGGAATCAATGACAGTGGCTGGTTATACCGTTTTACCATAATATTCAAAACGTATTGAAAATATGGTGATAGTATAAACTGACTTAACATTGGCCATCATCAGAAACACGATAGAATTTTATGTCAGGTTCATTTTTTTCAAACATTTTGAACCAACTTATTCCTAATGAGTCCCTTCTTGTGGAGAGATCTGGTACAACACTATGACTGGCCTGAATTAGCTGGCAATTTCAGATGACTTTAAATGATAAACAACAGAAAAAGTCTGAAATGCCATTCTGTTTACTTCTTTTTTTTTATCTCAACCAAGTTCTAATCAGAAAACCATAACATGTGCAGTACTTTATTTTACATTTATTATACGGAAATGGTTTTGAACCAAACTGTTAAGCCTTTGAAACTGGATCCATATTCAGCTGGGCAAAGACCCACTTCTGTTGGTTTTTACTAATGTAACCAGTTAGGTTTATAAAAACATGTCACTATATTCAACAAAAAATACCTTTTGAATCTTTCTGTTGCTGAATCTCGTGTCGACAGTAGAAATAAAGGTTCATAACTAGTGTCATGGCCACATGCTTCACATGCTAACAAGCATTGTTAGCAACACTGTGAAACCTTGACACAGAGACATTCTGTAGATCTCTCGACTGGCACAGATTATAACTTAAAGGTGTGGAATACTCATTTAATCAATATATTTGCAGTGGTCTCTAGCAGGAATGAATGTCCTGTAAGTCGTACTCTGGGGTAGGGTGGGGGCACCGTTACACTATTTTCAAGAACTGTAATTGAGCCACATCACAGCTGAGCTAAACACGGCTGAATTTGGACTCTTAACAAAGACCAATGTGACGGCCTGCATGTAAAAGTCTGAGTGACCGATTCTAATCAGAAATAAGATTTTAAAATAGTTTTTCAGTGTTCCACACCTTTAGGGTATTTATTATATTTATGAATGAATGCAAACGTATGACTTTTAACCTGTTAAAAGTTAATATGGCATGTCTCTCAAATGGTTATCACAAAGGTCAGGACATCAAAGGCAGACATTGTTTGCTAACTTTTGATTCTAGAGGGGTCAAATTAGAAAATCCACAAGCTTTGTGGGTCTTGGCAGGGAGCAGCAAGCTAACAAGTTTTGACAAACAGAGTTTAAAGAATCAAGCATTACTGTGAAAACAAAATAGCACAGGCTGCAGTTACACCAAATGTTCCTCCTGGTTTACTGTACATGCGTACTGATGACTTTGAAAGATTGACATCAATGAAATTGAAATGACTGATTTAGCTATAACAATTTTTTCCTGTCTTGACTGGTTCTTCAAAAGAAATATTGTGGATAAGATAAGAACTTTATTTATCTCGAGGGAAATTGTTGTGTCATGTGCACATGTAAGGATCACAGCAAGTCAAGAAGATTCAATTTTAAAAGTTCAATCTTTACAAGGACCATCAATGAATCAATTCGTTGACCACTAGGCTGATCTGAATCTATTTTTTCCTCCTGTCTAAATCAATCAGACGTGCCATATATAATAAATTAAACAGATTTATGGTTTGTTTAGAGGTTAGAGTTCTCTGAGCATGTCAAGACTATCCACAGCAAAGTAGAAAAACAACACCACTATGGCAATGAAGGTAAAACGTGCGTAAATGTGGCCATTCATCACTTTCCACACTCACCAATTAAAAAATCACTTCTTCATTCTGTCCACTCCCCCATCAAAAATTGATGAGAGAGATAAGAACCTTGATCGTGAGAGAAAGAAAATTCCATGACTGTGCAACTATCGGACTGATTAGAAGATTCTTGGTAATAAATGTATTTAATAATCGGGCTCTGGGGGACGGTGGTTATGGAGAGTGGGCAGAAAACTCTTAAAAGTAAACATGGTTGCAAAATCCTGGTTATCTTCACTTCGTGCAACAGGCATGCTGGTAAAAAAAAATTTTAAATTAAAGTTATACAAAACAGACGACAACAAACTGTAGCTGCCCTCTGTGTCCTGCAATCTGAGAATTTCCTTAATCCCCCACCATCCCAGATTTGGCACCACACAACATAACAAAGTATCTGACCGGCAGCACCTGTTGCTTCCACCCGTCATACTGAGGTGAATTTGAAAAAGAGAAAAAAAAGGTCTCAAATCAAACTTCAAACTGACTTAACAGTGTTCATAAATACAAATGGACTTCCAGTTCTGTGAGTGTGCTCCTTTTTAAGTTCCCTTCACATTTTTGTTGTGGGGTCTTTGTGCCAGGCTGGCATAGTAGGCACACTGGGTGGGATCACACTGGCCAGGAGGGCCTGGAGGTCCTGGTTGACCATGAGGACCAGGGTTTCCTGGCTCTCCCTGAGCTCCAGCTTGTCCTGGACTTCCGTCCTTACCGTATCCAGGAAGACCGGCTGGACCTGCCGCAACAAGATGAATTTCATTTGTTAACTGGACTGGTATGCCAAAGACTGCAATAAATCAGAATTCATTTGTTACCTATTGGACCAGTAGGACCCCGCTCTCCTCTTTCACCAATACCAGGCTCTCCTTTTTCTCCTCTTGGTCCCTTTTCCCCTGAAATAGAGAAAGAAGAACTTTCTTTAAACCTTCAGTCTGAATAACCCTGAATGGGGGTGAGGGATAGGCCATAGAGGGCTTCTATGAAAGAATAGATTATTGACCCAACTGTTGTCATTAACCATGTCAAAAAATGATCTGTTACTTAAAAATATTTCCCTAAACAATTGGGTTTGTTCCACCTCCGAGCCTCAAGTATAAACTGTATAATTGTAGTAGTAATTGCAAAAAAAAGTTTCATTTTGAAGGTGTGTTGCATCTTTTTGGTGAATCAATCAATCAATCAATCAATCAATCAATCAATCAATCAATCAATCAATCAATCAATCAATCAACAATTATTATATTTGTATTAGTAATTAGTAATAATAATAATAATTAGTATTTTATTTTATTTTATTTTATTTTATTAAAAAACAGAGGTTCACCAGAGACGGAAAAGCCTGTCAGAAGATGCAAGGAAAGAAATACCCAGGGCAGAAAAAGGAAACAACCTTGATGAAACACCACATAAACACTAATGCATAGAGTGCCAAGAAGACAAAAATTAAACAGAAGAAAAGCAGGACAAATGATGAACCTTTAGAAGTAAGTATTGTTCTGTTATCTGGAAACTTATTATCATTGAACACTCCTTGTCATTGTCTACATTGTCTAGTACAGGCGTCACCAACCTGGTGCCCAGAAACCTTCTAAGGTGCCCTCAGGCCTGTTCTAAAAATAGCACAGTTCACCAGAAAAATCTAAAATCACATTTTCTGCTGCTATTGGTTGAAAACATGGTAACTGAGATAGCTTATAGAATTGTGAGAACTATGGAGGAATAAGTCATATTCAGTCATACAACGAAGCTCTGGGGAAGAGTGGTGGAGGCTAGTCATAGGCCTTGAATATACTTGCTTTCAAACAACGTGTACGCATTTTTCAAACGACTGTCTTGAGTAACTCGCGTTAATTTTAAGCCTTGCATGTGTGTGACCCTGAAATTAAAGTGACACGTTCACACGCTGTAATATACAAGTAACCAGACCACACTGTCTCTGCACGAATATCAAACTGTCTCTCTGGCATATCAAAATGGATGAAATCCCACCATCTCCAACTCAACCTCTCTAAAACTGAACTACTTGTCATCCCAGCAAAACCATCCATACAGCACAATATCTCAATCCAAAATGACTTCCTATCTCTGGCTCCTTCAAAGGCAGTTCGAAATCTGGGTGTTGTGATTGATGAACACCTGACCTTTAAAGATCATGTTGCCTCTGTCGCTCGTTCATGCCGCTTTGCGCTGTATAACATGAAAGATCAGACCATACCTAACACAACATGCCACCCAGCTCCTGGTGCAATCTACTGTCATCTCCCGCCTCGATTACTGCAACGTCCTTCTAACTGGTCTTCCAGGCTGTACTGTGAGACCTCTTCAAATGGTCCAGAACGCAGCGGTGCGTCTGGTCTTCAATCAGCCAGAAAGAGCACACGTCAGCCCTCTGTTCGTTGAGCTCCACTGGCTATCGCTAGCAGCACACATCAAATTCAAATTGCTAACACTAGCATACAAAGTCCGAGATGGTACGGCTCCCATCTACCTGAATCCTCTTGCAAAGGCTTACGTCTCGGCCCGGCCGCTCCGGTCATCACAGGATGGTCGGCTAGCAGTGCCTACACCACGCTCAGGACAATCCAGACTCTTCTCATGCATCGTTCCACAAATGTGGAATAACCTTCCAAGCACTACCAGAACAGCGGCTTCCTTTTCGATTTTCAAGAAACTCATGAAGACCCTGCTCTTCAGAGAGCATCTTCTAGCACCCGCCCCCCTCTCTACTGTCCACTCCTTGTTCCCTCCTCTCCATGACTCATCATGCTGCCTCACTGCCACCTACGACTGACTGGAAATTGTTTGTTGTTCTTGTTGTTATTGTTGTTGTTAGCCTCAAAGGTAACATGCCCATTATCACTTGTAAGTCTCTTTGGACAAAAGTGTCTGCTAAATACATAAACATAAACAGGTGGAGTTGACAAAACAAGTAAGAGACACTCGCCATGCTTTAGAGGTTTTTCATACTATATACAATATCGCTGATGTCTTTTTTCTGCCGAGATCTCGAAATTAACCAGTTACGGATCTCTTCTATTGACGCCATGTTTGTTTTGGTTGTACCCTACAAACATGGCCCTCAATCCAGTCTGAGTACTCAATAGTACCCCTTAGTAGATTCCTCCAGTACTACATGCATTGCAGTGCAGTGTAGCAGCAAGTATATGAACAAAGACAGCATGTTGTTAGCGCCAACGTGAGGTTAAAAGGAAAGTATATTCTAGACCTTAGAAGAGAGAAGTAAGCATTAATAAGCAGCAGTATGGTTTGAAGCCAGTAATGTGTACTAGAGCGGCTACTTTTGCTTTAAGGATGCTGAAGAAGAAGAACAGAGAAGGTCCGAAGCATATGACAGGGCTGAGAGAGGAGCTGTGGTGCATGAGGAGATCTGGAGAGCAGAGAAGTATTTCAGAGTGGTGCAGAACATGTATGAGAAGTGTGAGACAGCAGTGTGTTAAAGGTAAAGGTGGGACTGCATCAAGGGTCAGCTCTAAGGCCCTTCTTGTTTGCTTTGGCATTGGACACGCTGACCAACGATGTTAGACAGGAGTCTACATGGAATATGATGTTTGCAGATGACAGTGATTTACAGTGAAAGCAGGGTTCAGGTAGAAGAAAAGCCAGAGAGGTGGAGGCGGGGACTGGAAAAGAGAGGAATGAAGATTTGTTGCAGCAAGACAGAATCATCCATCCATCCATTTTCATCCGCTTATCCGGAGTCAGGTCGCGGGGACAGTAGCCTAAGGCGAGAGGCCCAGAATTCCCTCTCCCCAGCCACTTGGGCCAGCTCCTCCGGGGGAATCTCAAGGCGTCCCCTGGTCAGGTGAGAGACATAGTCGCTCCACCGTGTCCTGGGTCTACCTTTAGGTCTCCTCCCAGTTGGACGTGCCCGGAAAACCTCACCAGGGAGGCATCCTGACCAGATGCTCGAGCCACCTCAACTAGGTCCTCTCGATGTGGCGGAGCAGCAGGTCTACTCTGAGACCCCCCCCCCCCCGAATGACCGAGCTTCTCACCCTATCTCTAAGGGAGAGCCCAGCCACTCTTCGGAGAAGACTCATTTCGGCTGCTTGTATCTGCGATCTCGTTCTTTCGGTCACTACCCAAAGCTCATGACCATAGGTGAGGGTAGGAACGTAGATCCACCGGTAAATCGAGAGCTTCGCCTTCTGACTCAGCTCTCTCTTCACCACGACAGACCGGTACAACGCCCGCATCACTGCAGATGCAGCACCAATCCACCTATCAATCTCACGCTCCAGTTTTCCCTCACTCGTGAACAAGACCCCGAGGTACTTAAACTCCTCCACTGGGGCAGGACCTCATCCCTGACCCAGAGAAGGCATTCTAATTCTACATGCACTGACATTTTAGACTGTATTGCCCCTTTGGGAACTCGGCGCTGTGCGCGTGCTCCAGAACCATGGATGAATTACTCTATTCGTTCTCTCAGACGCGCTTGCAGAAGAGCTGAGAGACAATGGAAAAAGGACGGCCTTCATGTCTCGCTGGATATCCTTAGGGATGCTCGTATCAGTGTGCACTAAAGCATGCAAAGACATGCTTATTGTAAATAACTCCCATAGGCTTCAGGTCTTATTTAGTGTTTTGAGTTGCCTTATCTCCCCTGGTGTGTCTTCTTGCCTAAAATTTTCTGATCTGTTCTGTGAAAAGTTAAAGAATTTATTCACAGATAAGATCACCCCTCTTAGATCATCTTCCCCTTCCTCTCTGGTGGACACAGCTTCTTCACAACCATGCTCAACTGCTTTTGACCAGTTTGAGCTGTTGTCTTTCTCTGACCTCTCAAAGGAGGTTCACCAGTCAAGACCTTCTTGCAGCCCACTGGATAGTATCCACCCATCACTTTAAAAAAATGTTTTTTCTACAATTGGGCCCATTATTTTACTTATTATAAATAAATGCTTATCTGCTGGTCATGTCGCTGCTGCCTTTAAACATGCTGTTATTCAGCCGCTCTCAAAGAAACCTAACCTCGATCCCATGGTGCTCTCCAACTACAGGCCTATCTCCAAATTCCCTTTCCTTTCTAAGGTCATGGAGAAAATTGTCTACAGGCAGCTGCAGGACTACCTCGACCACTATGGTATTTTAGAGAAGTTTCAATCAGTTTTAAGCAATACCACAGTACAGAGACTGCTCTTTTAAGAATATTTAACGATAGATTTCTAACTATCGATTCCGGTCAATCAGCTGAATTGATCCCTTTAGACCTAACGGCGGCCTTTGATACGGTGGACCATCAGATCCTTTTATCCCGCCTAGAGCATGACGTTGGCATCCAGGGCTCACTGTTGCAATGGTTTAAGTCCTACCTGTCAGACAGGACTTTTTCTGTAAATATGGGGCAATGTTGTTAGTCTCCAGCGAAACTTAGTTGTGGTGTACCTCAAGGTTCAGTTTTGGGCCCACTTTTGTTCTCACTGTATATGTTGCCCCTTGATGCCAACTTTCATAAGCATGGCATCTCATACCACTTCTTTGCGGATGACGTCCCACTACATTCTCGAAGGCCGTCATTTGATAAATTACGGAATTGTCTAAAATACGTTAAAAACTGGCTACAATTGAACCTTCTCACTTTAAATGACAAAAAACTGAAATAGTCATTTTTGGGGACCCTGGGCAGTTGCACGGGGTGTTTTTGGCC
This sequence comes from Nothobranchius furzeri, assembly GCF_043380555.1. Classification (NCBI taxonomy): domain Eukaryota; kingdom Metazoa; phylum Chordata; class Actinopteri; order Cyprinodontiformes; family Nothobranchiidae; genus Nothobranchius; species Nothobranchius furzeri. The sequence continues at coordinate 683,615 of NC_091751.1, read as the reverse complement.
CTTTAGAATCATTTTGCGTGTCTCAGGCAATAAATCTGGGTTTTTTCATTAATGGCCATTTTAAGCTTGATAAACAGATAAGTTCTGTGGTCCAGAGTGTGTTCTTTCATTTGTGTGTTCTTAGTAAAGTCAAGCCCTATTTACCAATTAGACTTTAAAAAGATTATACACCTGCTAATCATGCCAAGACTCAACTAGTGCAACTCTCTATATCATGGACTGGAGCAGTGATCAATTCTCCACTTGCAGGTGGCTCAGAATGCAGCAGCTCGCTTGCTGACAGGTAGGAGACGCAAGGATCACATAACTCCGGTTTTAAAAGCTCTTCACTGGCTCCCGATCACTTACAGGATTCTATTTAAAATGCTACTGATCTGTTTTAAGGCACTACACAATTTGGCCCCCCTTATCTGTAGGAACTCTTAAACACTCATGTCCCCAAAAGAAACTTGCAATCATCCTCTCTATCTGTTCCCCAGTCTAGGCTGAAGTCCAGAGGCGACAGAGCTATTTCTGTGGCCACTCCCAAGCTCTGGAACAGCCTTCCCCTACAGATTAGGTCTGCTAACTGCCTTTCTGCCTTTAAGAGTCGCCTAAAAACACACCTTCTCCGCTTGGCGTTTCCTGAACATGTTTGATTCGGCCCTCTTTTACGTAGAATTTCTTTCACAGTTTTCATTGGTTCACTCTATCCCTTGTTTTACCCATCTGTCCTGTACTAGAATGTTTCACCTTTTTTTGTTATTTGCATTTTGTAATTTGAATTGCTTTTATTTCTGAAATGCTTTTATTTTTGATTTATTCACTATATTTGTACTTCTACTGTACCATGTTCAGCGCCTTGGGCTTCCTGACAGGGTTGCGGAAGGCGCTTTATAAATAAAGCTTTGATTGATTGATTGATTAAGTCTCTTTTAAAAACCTACCTTTTTACTCTTGCTTTAAACTGATTTTATTGTTAATTTATTTTACCTAGGGTCTACTGGATGTTTCTCAGTGTTTTATCATTTTATTTTTACTGCTTGTCTGTGTACAACACTTTGTGCAATCTCTGATTGTTGGAAATGTGCTACATAAATAAACTTGACATTCTACTCTTTTCCGAATCAAGACCATGGTCTCAGATTTAGAGGAGCTGATTCTCATCCCAGTTGCTTCACACTCGGCTGCGAACCACTCCAGCGAAAGCTGAAGATCACGTTCTGATGAAGCCAACAGGACCACATCATCTGCAAAAAGCAGAGAACTGATCCTCAGGCCACCAAAACGGATGCCCTCCACACCTTGGCTTCACCTACAAATCCTGTCCATAAAGGTTATGAACAGAATCGGTGACAAAGGGCAGCCTTGGCGGAGTCCAACTCTCACTGGGAACGAGCCCGACTTACTGCCGGCAATGCGGAACAAGCTCTGACACCTGTCAAACAGGGACCTAACAGCCCGTATCAGAGGGCCCGGTACCCCATACTCCCGGAGTACCCCCCACAGGGCCCCCCAAGGGACCCGGTCAAACGCCTTCTCCAAATCCACATGCATGCGTGGGTTCTCTCCGGGTTCTCCGGCTTCCCCCCACAGTCCAAAAACATAACTGTTAGGTTGATTGGTCTGTCTAACATTGTCCTTAGGTGTGAGTGTGTGTGTGTGTGTGTGTGCTTGGTTGTTTGTCCTGTGTGTCTCTGTGTTGCCCTGCGATGGACTGGCTCTCTGTCCAGGGTGTACCCCGCCTGATGGCCCATTGACTGCTGGAGATTGGCACAGCAGAAAACATGCAGGACAGGGAAAGAATCACAACCACACTGGTACTGGGACATATGTCTTTTAATAACTCTTCAACAACCTTACGAGGCCCGCTTGAACGGCCGCCACCTGGTCAAACATGAAAAAGAAGCAGCGTTCACACAACCCGTAACGTCATTTGAGTTTGAGAGAAGACTATATAGTCCGTTTCAGTCCATAAGTCCTTCTGCAACACGCTTCTCCCACGTTGTGTAAGGCTGGTAGGTAGCGTGCATACATCACTAACAAACGACCTAGGCAGTCTCAAAAAGACCACACAATCACAGCTGTTTCAAGGTGTCAGCACATTGCAACTGTTTCTGTACTGAGTGATGTCACTGATAAGTGCCAAAAAGCATCTAAGTGGGTTAAGGAATGTTTTCAGCTGCTGTGTCTTTGTCCTACCTTTGGGACCCATAGGTCCTCTGGGTCCTTCTCCTCCATTTTGTCCAGGCATACCCGGCTCTCCAGGAGGTCCTGCTCGTCCAGAACTGCCATCCTTACCAGGAGGCCCTGGGGGACCTGGTCGACCAGCTGTACTCTTTACATGGGATGGCTGGATCTGAGCCATGAGGTAAGCCAGTTTGGCTGAAGATGAAAAAGTCCCATAAGTTTTGTTTCTGATGAACGTAAATGGCCCCCCGACACACACACACACACACACACACACACACACACACACACACACACACACACACACACACACACACACACACTGCCCCGTAACCACAGAACGAATGCTTTCTCACCATCTATTTGTTTTGCCAGCTCCTCTTGGATGAGCCTTCTCATCTGCTCCAGTGACACGGACTCTCCCTGAAGCAGCAGAAGTACTAGTGAGGAACATTTTCTTTCCATTTTAAACCGGATCAATTTGCACAGATGTTACTCACCCTGGGTCCTGGCAGACCGGGGTTTCCTGAAGGTCCCTGTGGTCCGGGGGCACCAATTTCACCTGGTGGTCCAGACATACCCATCATCCCTGTGTGGCCCTTTCTGCCTGGGGGACCTGGATTTCCTGGGATACCAGGATCTCCAGATTGTCCTTTTTCCCCTTTTGTACCATGGTCACCCTGGAATATATGATATTATTCATTTCCAAATGAACAGTACATACAAATCTATGTGATGCAGTGCCATGAGAGTGAGGGGTTTTGACCAAATTAAGCTTTAAATTAGATTTTAAAAAATAACATCTGCTGTCTAAAGTAGCAGCAAGCAGTTTTATAAGTGAGAAACGTTTTAAAGGTGCAATATGTAACAATGATATAAGAATGACATCCTGTGGTCAAATGTGGATACTTTTCATAAACTCTCTCACTACTGTTCTTGGAGTTTCGTGGCTTTTTCCAGATAAAGATCAGTGCCAGAAGATTCTAGATCACAAGCAAAGGTGAGTCCTACACAGTAGGTGCTAGTGCTATGTCACATTTCATTGCATCTGATTGGTTGTATGCAGCATGCTATTAACAGTTCTTTGAGCGTCCCTTATCACTACTCTCTCACGTCACTCCCTGGGTGTACTCTCATTGGTCGATTGCTGATGGGAGCTGTATGTTTTCTGACACTGCCCGACAACTGTTGGAGGGTGAATGTGGTGGTGAAGCACTCACTGAGCTGCCGCTGGGCAGGTCACACTGATCGGCCAGAGATCTTTTGTTACAACAAGAGACTTGTCTAGGACGGCCAAAGGACAGAGTCCCCTGGCTGCACCCAGCTGCTTTGCAAACACACCAGAACATCCTTTTGTGACATGTTTTTCACCTCATACACTCATTACATGTTTTGCCTCATAGTCATTTTCAGAACTAGCAATGCATTCATAACATATTTTCACTGGAGATTAAATATCTATTTGATTTGTCCTGCAGTCACGGAGAAGCCAGTGACCGGCGTCTGACCGACTCCGGCTCCTGCAGGTTTAGATCCTTTCTATTTCTTTATCAACCTTGTTTTCTACTTGTTTTTGTCCGATTCTTGGTTAATAAACATGTTTACTAGAGCAAAGTGAGTTTAAGTAAGACTGACATTAAGCTACAGCTGAGGTGCTCACCTTCTCTCCTTTGAGACCACGATCACCAGCTCTGCCTGGCACTCCCTACAAAACAAGACCGATACGAAGAAATTAGCAAGGAATGTTTTTACATTTATTTTATACAAATCATCCGAGCTCTTTAGAAGTTCTCACCTGTTTTCCCTCTGGGCCAAAGGGACCAGGTGGACCCTGGAAATCGAAGTGAAAACAAATGATTTTTTCAAACTGAAACAAAAGCTTAAATATTGAACACTCACCGCTGGTCCCTTCGGCCCGCTGAAACCCGGTAATCCTGGGTTGCCAGGTTCTCCTTTGTCTCCTCTTTGACCCTGAGTGACAGTAGAGGCACGACTCACATGTGGCATACTGTCACCACATCTTAGAAGAATCTCGTTATCCAAAATAAAGCTGCGTTTCCACTGCAGTGCCTCATGTAGATTATTTGCTAACTTTGCATCGTGTCGATAATAAAACTTTGCAGGGAAAACTCCTGAAAACTCAACTCAGGTATTTTACTGTTACAGGCTCAGCTACAGCACTTTTGTCTTTCCTGTCCATGTTTGTGTTGACAACTATTACTGCTGTTGACTTTGTTTTGTATGTCCGTGTCACGTCTCTGGTCTCCCAATTCCCAAACTGAAGTCCTAGTTCCTAGATTGCTCTCGTTTCAACCTTTTTGAGGTTTTACGATTATGATTACTACGAATAAGTATTCTTACACAGAAACTCAACTCACCGGTGTGCCGGGGAGACCGGATTTTCCTGATGGTCCTGGTTCTCCAGGCTTGCCCTGAAATGTAAAACAGAAGCAAAAGCTGAGTGAGAAAACACTGCACTTGTGTTTAACGACCTTATCGATCTGCCTGCTTGGTGCTGTGCTGCCTCTGCCTGCTGCTTGTGTCCATCTAGTAAAACAAATAAGGTCTCACAGGTTCTCCTCTGTGTCCAGTGAGTCCATCTGGCCCTGGAAGTCCCTTAGGGCCCTGCAAACACAAATAAATAAATAAATAAATAAATAACCCTGTTTTCATCCTTTCCTCTATGATCATATCTTCGTGTGCATGAAATCAATAATTAGAGCTCAGGTTGCTGCAGTATTAGTTGAAAAGCCCGGGGCAAGTTTGGCAAACGATGCCTTTGGGTGAGTCTGTTACCAGCACCAGGAAGGTGTTGCAGCCTTTTCATGTCTGAGGTTTCTGTCCAGTGCTTGTGAGAGTGAAGGTTCTGGTAATGAAATGTTGGAAGCATTGTTCCTTCGTCAAGGACGGGATAAGATAAACAATTAAAGCTTTTTTTAGAAACAGTACAATGCAGAAAATTCATAATTTATTTTAAATGTGACCCCAGATATTTGCCACTCTGAGGCCCTACACGCTCCATGCCATTTCTCCTTCCTGCTCCATCTTCCAACGCCCGCTGGTTTAACTTATAAAACTTTTGGTAAAAATTTTATATTTTTAACTTGGTTTACTGGACGTGTTGTAATTACAAGTGTTGAAATGAAATAAATACATCAAATGGAAAAATTACACACGTGTGTGTGTGTGTGTGTGTGTGTGTGTGTGTGTGTGTGTGTGTGTGTGTGTGTGTGTGTGTGTGTGTGTGTGATTTTAGGGAAAGTTATTCATTTAATAAACACAATATTATGCATAATTTGGGTTAAAAAAGAGATGAATACTTTGAGAGGTGTCACGTTGTGGGGATGGTAGGACCCAAAGTGCAGATCACCCAGAGCACAAGAGGCAGGAGTTGATATAAAGCAAAATCCCTTTACTGCAGGATGAACAAAAGTAAATCCAAAAGTCCTGAGATCCAGGACACCGAAAGCTCACATGGAGCACAAAAACCTGAGAACTAGAACTAAAGCTCACTTAGAGCACAAAAACCTGAGAACAAGAACTAAAGCTCACTTAGAGCACAAAAACCTGAGAACTAGAACTAAAGCTCACTTAGAGCACAAAAACCTGAGAACTAGAACTAAAGCTCACTTAGAGCACAAAAACCTGGGACAAGACACAAAGCTCACACAGAGCACCAGAAACAACGCTGACTAACAACAATGGGCCGACAAGACACGTCTTCTTCTTCTTCTTGTTTATTGGCGGGTGGCATCTAACTTCTAGGTGCATTTCCGCCACCTACTGTGCTGGAGTTCCGACCAGACACAGAGACAAGACAGGGCTTAAATACACTGGGACATACAGGGAGGCAGATGAGCTGCAGGTGTGTGGGGGGAGGACCAGGTGAAAGCAATGACTAATAAGGGAGGAAACTAACGTGACCTAAGAGTAAAACCTAAAAACAAGAAAGCAACCACATAACTAATATTCTAAGGGGAAGGAAAACTACAAACACCGGTGGGAGAAAACACACTAAAGAGACTAATAACATGAAAAGCTGAAACTATAAAACCTGCAGAGGGGTGACTGGGGAAGACTGAAGGAACACAGGACCTGGGAGAGATATCTGGAGGGCTGAAGACCAGGAGACACACGAGGAACACAAGGAGACACACGAGGGAGACGCAGACACAGACCATGACAAGAGGAGACTGGTCATATTTTTATAAAGAACATAAATGACCTTTAACTGGGGCATATTATAACTTTGTTCTTATGTTGTTGCAATAGTTCTATAGTTGATTCAAAATGTGTTCATGAAGTTATTTGCACTCAATCCCGCTCCTATACAGCAGTTTTATTCTTGACTGTTTCAGTCCATCCCAGAATTAAAAAAAACAAGCTGGAGATGGCCATGCCCACCCCTCCCCCACTCAAACTGTTTTATGCTAAAAAGCTTCAATACCCGGGAGGGGCTCAGAGTAGAGTGGCTGCTCCGCTCAGCAGCATCTCTGTAGCCTGTAAGGGGTGGCTCTATTCCACTTCTCCATTTGTGATGTCACAAAATCAGAGGTCGTAGGCAGATTTAAACATGTGTGCTTTGAGTTTTGTTTTGAAAAGGGTAAAACTGTCGACGTTCCTGATGTCTGGGGGAAGTGAGTTCCAGAGTCGAGGAGCAGAGCGGCTGAAAGCTCTGCTCCCCATGGTAGCGAGACGGGCAGAAGGAACCGCAAGATGGATGGAAGAAGAAGATCTGAGTGAACGGGACGGGGTGTGAATACTTATAAGGTCTGAGATATATGGAGGAGAGAGGTTGTGGATTGCTTTGAAGGTATGGAGGAGAATTTTGAAGATGGACCTGAATTTTACTGGGAGCCAGTGAAGCTGCTGGAGAACCGGCGTGATGTGGTTAAAGGAAGGGGTTCTGGTGATAATACGGGCTGCTGAGTTCTGGACCATTTGCAGTTTATGAAGGAGTTTGTTGGGAAGACCATAAAGGAGTGAATTGCAATAGTCGATGATCATTTTAGGCAGATAATTCCTAAAACCAAACACTGACAGAACATGGAAAGACCGTTATTTTTCACATTTGGAGTGTGTATAGAAGCAGTAGAGTCCCACACAGCAGCATAAACAGATGCAAAAGGTGAGTTTAGCATCAAATGTCCGCTTTAAATGATGAGATATGAACTTGAATTGGACTTCTGTGCCACTGGTAACAATGTTATAACGTTCCTAAACCTGTGGATCACCAATACCTCTACTCCAGGTTTGCCGTCTCGACCCGGTGATCCAGGCTTTCCATCTTCACCCTGCAGGAGTACACCACAAAACACAAAGACTAAACATGAAAACACTTTCTTGTGTTCTACTAAACAAATCTGAGTCTAATCAAAACTAGAGCTGCTCTTTATGATCATGTTATAACCAGAATGCTGCTGCGAGAGTTTTGATGGGAAATAGGTGCAGAGATCACAGTTTCCATGTTTATGCATCACTTCATCCTAAAATCCAGAACTGAATGCAAATTTCTACTTTTGACTTCTAAAGTTGTGAACGATCCATCCGATGTTAAAAATCTCGTTCCAAATATTCCCAACACAGCACTTGAACGAACGAAGGCCTTTGTAATTGCACAAGTACAACAAAAAATGAAAGTAGTCTCTCCTAAGGAGCATAAAAAATAATAATAGTAAAAAACATTAAAAGTAGAACCTAGTTAAAAATAAGTTAATTAAAAAAATAAATAACACATGCCACATGTACACAACAGGCACGTTCCTTTCATCGTGCACGATTCAATATTAAGCAATAGGAGAGGGATAGAGATTATTGTATTTAATGCCATTATTGCTTTTGCGTAAAAGCTGTTTTAGTCTACCTGTCCGTGCTAGTGACCTCACACCTCTGCCCAAGGGCAGCATTTCAAAGAGTGAGTGACCTGGTGGAGACGAGTCCCTGAGAATGCTGTTGGCCCGCCTAACTGGACGGGTCTTCCAGGGTGGGGAGAGGGCAGCAAATGATTTTCTGGGCCACATTAACAATCCTCTGGAGCATCCTTCTGCCTGCTACCGTGCAGCTGGCAAACCACACACACGGAGACAGTAAGTCAGGATGCTCTCTGTAGAGCAACCATAGAAGGACGCTATCGTTTCTGAGCAGAGTTGGTACTTTCTGAGAACTCTCAGAAAGTACCATCTCTGCTGTGCCTTCTTGATGATAACCGTGGTGTTAACTCCTGCTCCACGTAGACGCCCAGAGATCGGAAGTCTGCCACCCTCTCCACCTGTTCCCCCGGATAAGCAAGTGCTGACTTTCTATTTTTCTCTTCCTCCTAAAGTCTATGACCAAGTCCTCGGTCTGGGAGGCATTCAGAGCCAGGTTGTTGTCGCGGCACCACACCAACAGTTGCTCCACCTTATGTCGATAAGCAGACTCATCCCCACCAGAGAAGAGCACCACAACAGCAGTATCATCAGCAAACGTGATGGCTGCGCTGCTAGAATGTGCGGGGCTGCAGTCGTGTGTGTGTAGAGGGTTTAAAGCACACAACCCTGGGAAGAGCCGATGTTCAGGTTAAGGTCTGCGGAGATGTGAGGGCCTGCTCTCACTCTCTGGGCGGGGTTAGTCAGGAGGCTTTCAGGCTGCAGGTTGCTTGTGGCTCCTATAGCTTATAAAGCTAGAATGACAGGCAGAGCCCTCTTTTGTGGAACAGCATCCAGCTGGTGAGTTTGTTTTCACTCTTCAGCTGCTGTAGAAGTGACGAGAGGTCTATCCCTCCTATGTTTGACTCTTCCCTGCCTTCTCAGTTGGCTGGAACAGAGTGCTGCCCATCCCGAGCCCACGTCTGCTGCAGGTTTGCTCCTCTATAAAACGAGTCACTCCTTGGGGGCCAGTGTTGCTGTGTTTGCTCAGAGTGGGAGCACGGAGGTGACGATTCAGTAGAATCTCTTGGTTCCCTTACAGAGGGCACATTTTACTGGTATTTTATCATCTATTAATTCCAATTTGATCACAGATTTTATTTACTTTAGTTCCTACAATCGCTCTGACTCTAGACCTGACATGAGCTGGATCTGTTCGTCTGTGTAAGCACCTGGAGCTGACTTTGTTGTGAACTGGAACTAAAGACAGAGCCCGACTGAAGCACAGTCTCAAGCGTGACTGCCGTTCAAAGACAGCAATTTCAAAAAGACAACAAGTGATCTAAATGAGTAAAGTAACGGATCAATGAGGACGAGAGCTGCTGGGGTGAGGGCTCTTGCTTCTCTATAGAGCTAGCCAAGAAAACCATGTGTGGTTTGGATCAAGTTACAGACTCATGACTGAGCCGATGAACCAACGCTTCGGACATGATCTCAGCACTGTAACTGCACGAGGCAGAGGTTATAAACATCCCATCAGTAGATGACGGAGCAGAGACAGAGAAAGTAAACCCACAGAAGTGGTCTTTAGAGCCCTGCTGGTAGATGCATTTAAACGAGCTCCTCTGGGTGCTCTGCACTCACCTCCACCTGCCTGACTGAAGGTGGGTCACGGTTCCATCCGGCTGACAGTTAGAGACTAATGATAAGCAGAGCAAGCTAACTGCTGGTGTCTGTGACAACACCTGACTCTCCTTCTGTCTGAGTGCAGATGGGCGGGACCGGAGAGCCACTCATCAGGAGGCCTCTTAAGGAGCAGGGAGACGCACCTCGGCGCTGGATGATTACTCAATCTTGGTAGAGCTACCCGAGTGTCACGAGCCTTTCATCTTCTGACTCTCGTCTTCCGAGCTTCATCCCGCGTAACCTCACCCTGCTTCTCCCTCTCCTTCAGGTTGAGCCTCCACCTACAGAACCTGCCATAAGTCACGGATCCACGCCTGTCTCCCGCTCCAGCCTCTCCTGACCGACCAGCTCTCCGCCACCTCTGCACCCCCCTCTCAGGGCTCCGAGGACTCACCCTGTCCCGCGCTCCTCCTGCCACTCACCTGCCAACCGGACCCTCCTCTCCCCTCCTCCCTTACCCCGAACTCTGAGCCCCAGGATTTTGGACTAAAAGAACTGAGCTAATCATCACCTGCCTTTTGCGGTGCTCCTTTAGTTGGGACTGATAAATGATTGTTTTTTCTCACCCATCCTCCTGACTCTGAGTTGATTCTGTATGCTGTGGGTCAGACGGTTAACGCCAGACAAGCTGTCAGCACAGCAGCGTGGCAGCTCTGGGCGTCAGGGCCCACCGGCCTGGCCGTGGCTCATAAAGCGTTGTCAGTCATGAGGCGTGCTACTGTGCACAAACTTTCTAACCGAAGGAGAAGAGCTGCATTTTTGTATTGTACGTCCTGCCTCCTGCTAACGGAGGCTGTGTGTGATTGAGCCAGGTGTGCATCTTCCTGAAAGCTAGACTGTGATTTATAACCTAAAAGCGGGCCATCGCCCATATAAAGCATCAGCTTTTAAAAAGGACATGAAAATATGGCTAAAATAGCCGAGTTTGGCTAAAACAGAACATTCTACCTCATCTTCTTTACAAGGAGAAATTATGTATTTTCTAGTTTTGACCATCTAAAGCCTGAAATATGAGACATTAATACGATTCTAGTTTTGAAAACGCATCTATTTATCCTTTAATATTATTACCACTGCACCTATATAATGATTTGTTTGTTAAATGATGTAACAAGTTAAAAGTAATAAAAAAAACTGGTCCTTGCCATCAACAGATCTTCCACCAGTGGGCAGTAGACAGACACAGGACTGGGTGCGGTTTTATGTGAAAGTACTAATCCTAATCCTCTAACTGGATGCTTTAAAGCCAGAAGTGGCCGATAAATGAAATTCACTTGACCTTGCTTCCTGGAACTCCAGCTTCTCCTCGATGCCCTTTGAACCCCTGGGAATAGAAGGGAAGCAGGGAAACGGAGATGGTCAGCTCTGTTGATGTTTTCTCTGTCAGAGTCCATGTCTGCTGCTTACTTACAGGAAGTCCCCGGAGTCCAGGGTTTCCTGGAGGCCCAGGTTCTCCTTGCTTACCCTAGGAAAGAAAATGTGTAAATTATCATGTCAAATGTAATTAGTGTTGTGTAGTGAATGGAGTAGTTTTTGATGGTCGGTTACTGAAAGCCTAAAGGATTTGATCACACACATCGTTGTACTGCTACTTGTGCTGGCCCACTGGTAGAAGGTACCTTCTGCTTTGACCTGAGTCTAACTCTCACGGCTCACGCCTGGACCATACAACCATAAGAGCTAAGAGTTAGAGCTACATGTGGGCTCTGCACAAGCAGCCCATAAACTATTCTCTCTTTCTCTCATTACAACTACAACCAACAGCAGAAGATTGACACGTAGCCTGAGTCATGAATGATGGGTTTAGGTGATTTTGAGCTCATCTAAAATGATGATTTTATCTAAATTAATGTTTCACAGCATTAAAATGTGACTGACCAGTTTCTGATGACCTTTAAAGATCCTCGGCTCTCGTGAAAAGATCAGGTAAATAATTACTAATATTCTATTTTAATAACCAGAATGGTAACTGACACAATATCATCATCTATGTGATAAAACTAACACAAGTGCGATTTTAATCTTTTGCAAATCTGATAGATAAATGAGACGTTTTCTATGTTTGCTGCTCTGATCCAGGTTCCCATCAATCATCTCTCTACTTACAGCTTCTCCTGGTTCCCCTGGTCGGCCATCTTTGCCCATTTTCCCCGGCTGACCCTGCATATTTAAATAAATCGTTATTCAGCATCTGTGACTTTTGCAAACGTTGACTTTCACATTGTTCCGAATCAAATATTTGCTCCCACTATTAAGCCAGGGAGACCAGGCGGTCCTTGGATTCCTTTGAGACCCTCTTTGCCCTGTAGGGTGTGAAAGGAAAGAAGTGAAGTATCACATAAATGAAATGATCACTTTTTTTATATTTGAATTGTATTCTTTATTTGATTCATTTGTTTTAGTTTTTCAGTTTTTTCCTGATGCTTATTAACTGGTTTCACAGTGAACACTGGCCGGCCCACTAATGTGGAAGGGGGCTGGTACTGAATGTCATATCAATTATGGGCTTTGCAAGGGGAAATATGCCAAATACAGCCTGACCTTTTCTCCTGGGAGCCCTGGGGGTCCAGCAGGACCAGGTTGTCCATCATTGCCCTGAGGGGGAAAGAGGCTGTGTCAGTGGAGGTCAACGGGAATGGCGTTGGGGCTAAACAAATGACTACTATTTACAAAAGGCTTAAATGTCTGGACTAAAATGAGTTGATTTCACTTCCAAAAGCCAACAGACTACTTACAGGTGTGCCCATTAAACCAGAAGGACCTGGATGACCAGGGGGTCCAGAGTGGCCCTGTAATTCAACAGAAACTAAAATGCAATGGCACAATTCACAACAGCTGACACTGCTGTAGAGATGAGCTAAACGAGGAAGGGTGACTCTAACGTCAACGGCATCCATACCTTTTCTCCTTTTTCCCCAGGACTCCCAGCAGGGCCTTGGTCCCCCTTTATGCCCTGTGGTAGAAGAGGAGCGGCTGAATTAACAACGAGTCATTTCTCAAGACGAGTTAAGTGTGAAGTTTCACAAAAAAGGATAATGTCTGTGTCTGACTCGACAACACTGTTACTTATAGAGTTAGTACTTTTGTTCAGTACAGGCTGAAGCTGCTACATCAGCTTACCTTTACTCCATCACCTCCGGGAGACCCAGGAGGTCCTGGGGGCCCAGATGGACCCTGCAATGGAACAGCAAACCATCAGTCTGTGCCAGGGCTGATAGTGCTGAGCACCATTAGCAGGCCCTGATAGTTCCCCACAGCCCCTAGAGGACGCCCAGCTGATGATGCACACACAGACTCATCCTCTGTTATAGCTCCCTACCAATGAAGCTGAGGCTTGGACTCCATTTGTCACAAAGAGCAGATAAACTTTATATTACAGACACAAAGAATGACTGGAACAGACACAAGAGGCAGGGAGCTAATAACACTGAGATGTCTACCTGGTACCCATCTTGTCCATCTTTCCCAGGGGTGCCCTGGTGTCCCTTTTCTCCAGGGACTCCTGGCAGTCCAGGTGGCCCAGGTGGACCTGCAGGGCAGTCTGAGCAAACACCCTACAGACGTAACAAACGTGGTTATTGATGAAGCAGTTGTTATTTTATCACTGCTGTCGTGAGGAGGCGACTCACCTTCAGATCCAAGTCAGAAATATCTGCTGACTTGCCCTAGCAAACAGTAAAGACCTTTGTCAGGACAGTAATATTGGTGGGGGGGGGGGGGGTTTACATTCTGTGATAATTCTGTGTTTTGTCCAAAAATATTTCTGGATAAAAAAATGACCTGACTGTCTCCGAGTGTGGTAGATCTGGAAGTCTACGCAGTGTTACGATGGCGTGATTCCTGCGTGCTGCATGCTTCCTTCAGACAGCGAATTAAAGCCACTTCCCACCGATCACTAACTGCTATGTTTTTGTTTCCCATTTATATTCATTGTTTATGATATTTATCAACAATTCCACATAGAAAAGCTAATGTGAATAAATCAAGGACGTTTCTCTATTTGCTTTTGCATGAAAAGAAATTACTTGAGTAGCAATGTGGCTCCTGGAAGTTGCTAACGGGTCAAACTTGCTGATAGATGTTCTACTGGTTGGAACCGCCCACTGGGCTTCAAATCAGAAACCTACAGGTTTACTGTATATGTATGCAGTCATCGATCAGGCCCTATGCCCACGTAGTCGACTGTCTACCATTTGGTCAGTTACTGCCATGACAAAAATGCTGTGACATCACAGGTGCGACCCGTGTTTACACACACTTATTTTACAAGCTCCATTACCGCTCTATGTAGAAGCGGATGACAATGTTAAGAAAGGTTATTGCCCACCACCTTGGGGGGGGGGGAATGGGGGGGGGCACGATTTGGGGAACTGCTGCCACCTACAGGTTTGGCATGGTTATGAACGAGCTGCACGGTGCACCGGATGTTTTTGCTCAAAACGAGGTGGTGTGGACCCACGTTTTATTTTCGTAGTTGGCCTGAGGACATATATGGTTTAACAAATGCTCGGCTATGTGTGTACTTGGCTTGAACTTTCATGTACCAGACAAACTGTACAAACATGGGATTGCTGTGAAAAACAAAATACACTCCAAACCCTATTTGCATACTTACAGGCTCTCCAGGCGACCCCTTCTCTCCGGGCCGCCCTGGCAAACCCTGAGTTTAGAAACAAATGAAACAAGTTGGACTTTCCATCTTCTGTAGATCACATATGTATTTAACAAAATATCAGCGAGTATAAATATTTTGCAACAACTTACATACTAATGGTCAAGCTGCTAGTTTCATACTTACATTGTGCCCTGCTGGACCCAGAGGACCAGGAAGTCCTGGCGGACCCCTCAAACCCTGAAACCCAGAAAAACACACTGAAAAACAATCAAGGATATACTTTGTAGTAATTTTCAACTGGATGAGGACTTACTGAAGGGCCTTGCTCCCCATTTTTCCCTGGAGGCCCCTGGAAAGAACAGCATGGTGAGATGTAAACAGGTGAATGGGGAGGATAATTTTAGGTTTCAACAGACTTCATACCGGTGCCCCCTCCTTCCCTTCACCAGCAGGTCCCTGGTCCCCTGGTAACCCGGGCTGCCCTCGAGGTCCGGGTTGGCCCTGGGAGGACACAAAAGCAAAATTACTTCTAATTCTTCTTGAATACCACATCTTGGTTGTGATGTTTGGTTATGATTGTAATACGACTAATAAATCTGGAAAGATGACTTTGTATTAAAATTGTGATCAAGGAAACAACAAAGCTTAATGTGCCATGAGGCCATTGTTGGCTCTTGAAAGAGAAAATGACGTGGGTAAGCAATTTGACACTAAATTCAGTAACTGCTCCCAATAGCATCAACATTCTCACATTACAGTGGCACATAGAAACTCAGCATCATCCATAGACCTGCACAAATTCATCTGTACCACAACGATGTTTTCAAGTGTTTAAAATAAAAGGTGGAACCTCATGCAGCCTTGAAATTTCAAGAAAACCTCTGAACAGCAATACCTTCACTCCAGGTGGTCCTTGAATCCCCGGTGGTCCTGCCTCTCCCTGTAACAAGCAAACATGATCAGACGGCCAGCTAGCAGAATGCAGCGACTGCACCTGGTTCCAGTGATTAGCCTGGGATTAGAGAATGCTGGCTGCTGCGGTTTTGTTCATGCACACGGCTGTGGCGAGGGCTCCTGGAGCTGCCAGAGGTTACTGGCAGCAGTAGAACAACACAACTCCTGTAAGCACCATCTGCTGCACTCGCTGTTAAATGGGACATGTCTTACTGTGTTCCCTGTTTGCTCCTGCATCACCAGTAGCTGAGAAGTAGAGCCTAAGAACTCAGGCTTGTTTTCTGTCTACGCTTGTGTGCCGCTGCTTGTTACCTGGTGGCTCAACCAGGAAAGGAAAGTTCACCAACAGGAAGTGTTGAATACAAAGAGTCTAAAGAGATCATATCAGATAAAATTATAAAACCCTGAGGTTTAAAAAACAACACATTTTGTAATTGAACTGTTGCGTTGCTTCTCGTTCTTTCAGTCACAACCCAACCCTCACCACCATAGGTGAGGGTAGGAACGTAGATCCACCGGTAAATCTACGGCTTCACCTTCCAGCTCAGCTCTCTCTTCACCCCGACAGGCCGGTTCAACGCCTGCATCACTGCAGACGCAGCACCAGTGCACCTGTCGATCTCCCACTCCAGCTTCCCCTCACTCGTGAACAAGACCCCGAGATACTTAAACCCCTCCACTTGAGGCAGGACCTCATCCTTGACCCGGAGACGGCATTCTACCCTTTTCTGTCTCAGATTCAGAGGAGCTGATTCTCATCCCAGCTCCTTTCCATTCGGCTGTCTGACGAGGCCAACAGGACCACATCATCTGCAGAAAGCAGAGTCCTGATCCTTAGACCACCAAAACGGTTTAACAATGTGCATGTGCTCGATCACGTCTGCTTTCCTAAGGCAGTCCAGGCTGGGGAGGGCAGAGGGGAGTGAGTCCATGCTAGTGTGGGTGGCAAGAGGGGCTTGGTACCCCATTCTCTCGGAGTACCCCTCCCCCCAGAATTTCCCGAGGGACCCCATCACGTGCCTTTAGCAAGTAATAGGCAAACAGAAAACTAACTGGCCCGTGCCACCTATAGATCATCCACTAGAGGGCAGTAGATGTATATAAGACTGGGTATGGTGGTTCAACGATGAAGGTACTAATCCTGAAAATCCATCTGGAGGCTTTTAGGCCAGAAATGGTTTGATGTGAATTAGAATTAATCGTCTACAAGGTGTTAAAAATAGCCTTCTAACACCAAAGCTGTTCAAGTTTCAGGCTGGTTCGCTATTCGCCTGCATCATAGTTATTCCATATAGAAATGAAAGTTTGAGTAAAAACGTAACAAAACTCATAAGATATAAAAAACCCACTGAGACATGTAACCACAATAAAATGTGAGGGTCTTGCTGCAGCAATCACAATAAGCTAAAAACACTGAGGCTGTCCTCTTAGCCTTATGTCACAGATTTAGGAGGATTTACTAGTGGAAATGTGAATTCCTGCGACAGCTCAGACAGAATTGTGTGAAGGACATGACACAAGTCCAACCTCTCGGTGTGGATCCAACACAACCTCCTGCTCGCAGTTTTTTTGAAATTAGACCTTGCTAGAGAAAGGATGCCGAAAAATTCTTGCATCTTTTCTAATTAAGTTAAACTAACATTATTAAGATGGCTGGACTGAGAGGACCCCAAGAGCATCCATCCCATACAGAGCTCAGAGTTGAAAAGGGTCTGCACGAAGGCGAACACATCTGGAGAGATGACATAAAGTGCTGCCCACTTCTAAGCAGTGCAAGAATAATAGAGCGTTTTAAAGCACGCTGCCTGAATCACACAGGAGTGTGTACCCGTTTACTTTAGCTGAACACATTAAGACATGCTAGAAAGAAAAGTTGAAATGCACCCCCCCACTAGCAAAACGTGTCCAAACACTGAATTCTTGGTGCATTTGTGATGCATCCCTCTGGATGGTTCCAGTCGCATCTCCCAGGGAGAACGTTTTTGGTACACCTTGGCAAATACTCATCATCCGTGTTATTGATGGACTTTGGGGTACCCCAGGGTTCAGTCCTGGGTCCGTTACTCTTCTCTTTATATTTGCAACCACTGGGCAAGTTTTCAGAAAGTATGGGATTTTGTTAAATATCTATGGGGATGACCTGCAGATCTATGTATCAATACTAGTGAATAGTGTCCCTCGCTCTCAGAATTTGTTAGACTGCTTTAAAGATGTGCGGGCAGAAACGTTCTCAAACTGAACCAGAGGAAGAGTGAGATCCTTTTCTTTGGGTCATCCACTGAGCTGCTCAACCAAAAAGCAGCCTTCGAGATCTTTCCTCCTTCTGTCCATTCTTCAACCATTTATTCATCCATCCACCCGTCCATCCATCCACCATTCATCCATTCATCTGTCTATCCACCCATATGTTCATCCATCCATCATCCATCATCCTTCTGTCCATTCTTCAACCATTTATTCATCCATCCATCATCCATCCATCCACCATTCATCCATTCATCTGTCTATCCACCCATATGTTCATCCATCCATCATCCTTCTGTCCATTCTTCAACCATTTATTCATCCATCCATCATCCATCCATCCACCATTCATCCATTCATCTGTCTATCCACCCATATGTTCATCCATCCATCATCCTTCTGTCCATTCTTCAACCATTTATTCATCCATCCATCCACCATTCATCCATTCATCTGTCTATCCACCCATCATCCATCATCCTTCTGTCCATTCTTCAACCATTTATTCATCCATCCATCCGTCCATCCTTCCACCATTCATCCATTCATCTGTCTATCCACCCATATGTTCATCCATCCATCATCCATCATCCTTCTGTCCATTCTTCAACCATTTATTCACAGTGTTGGGAGTAACGTGGTACAAAAGTAATTAATTACTGTAATGCATTGCTTTTTGCTGTAATGTGGTAATGTAAGGCATTACCGGGAAAGAAAATGGTAATATTTACTCGGTACAATTGTCAGTAACGCGGTAATTACAATGCATTTTTAAACCCAGAATCAAGATGTGGCTTTCTTAAAAATTAAAATTGCGGAAAGCTCAAAATAAAGATCCGGTATCTACATGTGTTACGTAATTGATGGACTCAGCTTTGCGGGCATTCTATGAGCAGAGAGAACGCAGCGGTAACGGCTCAACTACTCCAGCTGCGTCCTGCGCGTGGCCGCTGTTTTATTCACAAAACCGCTCCACCAAAACAAAATAATTCACTTGCGATCGTTCATATCAGCCCACATTCTCTGTACTTTCTGTACTTTTCTGACGTGCTTTGCCTCATCTGAGTTCGTAATCTGTGCCCCCGCCCGGTGATTTCAACTCATTGCTGCTGGAGCGCCGCGCATATTAAGCTTTTTTTTGTGTGTGTTCGGTAGATCCCTTTGGCTGATTAGCTAGAAAGTAGGAAATCTAGGAAACAGTTTTTCTGGAAGACGGAGAAAACATGCAGCATGCAGGACGGTTAGAGGGAGAAAGAGCAGGAAATTATTAAAATAAAATCAAGAAAACAAAACAAAGTACTTGAAAAGAAAATATAAGTAGGTAGAGTTATCCCCAATAGACATGTTTACCAGTGAAAAGCAATAATATACATAAGCATTTTATATGTGTACATGTGATAGTTCAGATCACCCCAGAAGTCAGTCCCACATCCAGGGCCATATCAAGGCATTTGAGGACCAAGGCAAAATAGGCTTGGAGCCCCCACCACCTCACTCCCTGCTCAGTTAATATAAGATGGCAGTGTGCTGAGAGTACAGATTGTTGTTGCATTTATTTAGTAAAGAACTATTATTATATCTGACTGTTTTTAACAGTGCTCAGACACCACATCACCTTCCTCTGGATGTGTCATGGGTTCACTGAGCATCACATGACCTAATTCCTATTGAAATTGTTTTGGTAAAAGTAACTTAAAGTAATGCAAAAGTAGTGTAATGCCTTACATTTTAAAATCAGTAATATTATAATGTAATCAATTACATTAAAATGAGGGTAACAAGTAATAAATAATGCATTACAGTTTTGAAGTAACTTGCCCAACACTGTTTATTCATCCATCCATCTGTCCATCCGTCCATCCATCCATCCATCCATCCATCCATCATTCATCCATCCATCCATCATCCATCTGTCCATCCATCCATCATTCATCCATCCATCCATCCATCATTCATCCATTCATCTGTCCATCCATTCATCATCCATCTGTCCATCCATCCACCATTCACCCATTCATCTGTCTATCCATCCATATGTTCATCCATCCATCATCCATCCATCAATCATACATCCATTCATTCATCTGTTCATCTATCATCTATTCATTCATCCATCATTTCTTACTCTTTGTCCATCTTTTCCTTTCCCTGGTGGTCCAGGAGGTCCAATCAAACCGGGCTCTCCTGGTGGGCCTATAGGTCCTAATTGTCCTGGTTTGCCTGCTTCACCCTAAATGACACATTTAGGAAAAAATAGAACCAAAATGATTGGTTTTC
The DNA here is from genome assembly GCF_043380555.1 of Nothobranchius furzeri. Lineage (NCBI taxonomy): Eukaryota > Metazoa > Chordata > Actinopteri > Cyprinodontiformes > Nothobranchiidae > Nothobranchius > Nothobranchius furzeri. The sequence continues at coordinate 663,824 of NC_091751.1, read as the reverse complement.
ATTGCTGCAACCAGATTTAGAGCAGACTCGCTTGATTTATGAACCTTTTTACATTTTTATCTCCACTTTTTATGATAAATTTATTCCACATTAAAGTCAAATTGCTTGTGTTTGTAGACAGCACATGGGACCACATCACAAATATCAATCCTGCTGTGCATCTAGGTCAAACGCTGAAATCTTGGGCTGAAATTTAAGAGGGAAGAAATTCTAATGGAAAAAAGAAACATTTGAAGTGCTTTTAAATCTGGAATGTGAAGATCTGTGGTAATACTGAAACTAATTCTGATATGCACAGTAACAGACGCCATGCACGTGTTACTCTGTTCTGCTGTAATATGGCCTGAGAGAGTTCAAAAATGCAAAAGGGATGGCTGACCTTGTCTCCTCGTTGCCCAATTGGACCAGGAGGGCCTATGATTCCTGGGATGCCCTAAAAAACAAATAAGGTGGGTTCACCTGGAACTTTGAGCCGGATCAACGAGTGCAAACAAGATTATAGACTTGAATCCAGCATAAAAGAAGAAAGAAAAACAAATGCCCACCACATTTCCTGGTAATCCTTGGGGGCCCTGAGAACCTGCTGCACCAGGTGGACCCTGATAAAAGCATAAAACGTATTATTGTTTCACTCATTAATTCACTCCTGAAGTACGACTAAGACTCTATTTAAAGTGAACCACTTACAGGGTCTCCAACACGACCCATCTCCCCTGTGAGGCCAGTATCTCCCTTTGGACCCTGAAATTAAAACAGCTTGTTTGGTATTTTACACTTAAAATAAATTACTTCTAATACAAAAGTATTATAATATTCTTACAGGTAGTCCCGGCAGTCCTCTAAAGCCTTGTTCACCAGGTAACCCTCGTTCCCCCTGAGATAAGACACATGAAGTCAAATCGATTCAAAATCTTGTTTCAAAACCATCTTTGGTGCAATGATTATTATGATAAAAAATAAAAATGTTAAACCAATAAAGGTCCCAAAGATGAAAAACATCTTTTTTTTATCCATTTAAACATTATTTCATATAACTGAATTTTAAGCAGAAAACCTCGAGGACGTCTTCTGGATTTCCTTCTGACCTCTACTGACATCTAGTGGACTATTGGTCGCATTGCCAATTTTATTTTTCATGTTTTTTAATTATTCATCATGAAAAGGAAATAGAAGAAATGGTGAGACTGAAGTTACCGTCTCTCCCTGTTTTCCTTGATCCCCTTTTTCTCCTTTCCCTCCAGGTTTACCCTGCAACAGAAGAGAGTGACATAAGCACATTTAATACGTACACTTTCTGAATTTTAGCATGAGCAAAAACAAAGACTTCTACAAACTATTGATCTTTTCATGTGTACAAGTGAAACAAACGTTCTACGTACGGGTTCCCCAGGCTCAGGGATGACTTCTGCAACCTACGAAGACAATATGTAAAAATCTCTACAGCTTCAAACGGAGGAAGGCAAAGTTGCAAATGGAACGTCTGGAATTGGACTTACATTTCCTGGAATCCCAGGAGGTCCCCTTTGACCAACTTCACCCTATGGCAAGAGGCGGCATGTTCACTGAAGCTAATCACTTTATAACAGGGCCTCCATCACTGAAGCAGGAGGATCAATCTGTTTCTACGCTATGGCTGTCGGCTGCACAACGTTTCTACTCAAATGTTTACCTTGTCACCCTTTTCACCTTTTGGCCCAAGTGGTCCCTCCACTCCTCTTTCTCCCTTTTAGAGAATGAAATAAAATGAAAGTGAGACATATTTGTGATGCTGCTTGATAAAAATCTCAGAGGAATGTCCCCAAACCTACCGGAACTCCCCTATCCCCTCTGATGCCATCAGCACCTGGTTGTCCGGATGCACCAGATTCTCCCTGGGGGGAAATGATATAAAATGTGATTTTATTTCTACATAACATATTCCTAAAACTACAAAAAGCATGGTCTTGACTCACTCTCTCCCCTGGAGGACCTCTTGGTCCAGGAGGCCCTTCATCACCCTACCGATGAGACGTGCAACCATCAAAACGTCAGGATTAGGGTTAACCCAAAAATATATTTAGAGATGCATTAATTATTTTGGGTAAGTGATAGTTACCTTGGGTCCAGGCTTGCCTGGTAAACCATCTGCTCCACGCTCTCCCCTGGGTCCCTTCATGAAAACAAAATTATTTAAGGTACTGCCATTCCATAGCTAAAAGCATGGTGCTGTATATGAAAAACAGTGTATGCACTACAAATGGATCAAAAACTACAACCATGTTTGGCACAGGCATCTCTGTCTGGTTTCCTTCAAATCAATAAATAATAAACTTAGCTCCTAGGACCACTGAGACACTCAAACCCTGCCTCACCACGGTTAGGTGGCACCCCAGGGAGAGTGTGTGTCCCTTGTTGCAATAGTCTGTGATTTTACACTGAAACCCAAATGTTCTATTGTCTGTTACCAAAAGTGGTTCATGTTGCATGAATGCTAATGCAGTTAAAAAGATATATAACCACAATTTGTTTGAGTGATTACTATTTTTAATGACCTTTATAAGGTTTTTTTCTGTTGTGTGTGTGTGTGTGTGTGTGTGTGTGTGTGTGTGTGTGTGTGTGTGTGTGTGTGTGTGTGTGTGTGTGTGTGTGTGTTCTGCCTAAAGTTTTACTTTGGTCAGCCTGTCCAAAGAAGGCCTCTGTAAACAAAAGTAGATGTATAGACATTTTTATAGATGTTTCTATGGATGTATGAATGAATGTTTTTTTCTGCCTGTAAAAAAAAGAACATCTTATATAGAGAATTCACTAAAAAGAGAACTACAGAATCTGAAAAGAAATATAAAAAGTATAAAAATAAATTAACTAACATAATGAGAACTTGTAAAAAAGAATACTTCATCAAAAAGTTAGAAGATAATAAAGATAGCATGAAAGGGATATGGAATGTATTGAATAATATAATAAAAAATGCACCAAGGACTAATGACTACCCTGGGTATTTTATGGAAGGGACAAATACTATTAGTAAAATGAACGAAGTAGTAGATGGATTTAATGATTTTTTTGTACATATAGGGCCAAAACTAGCCGAGGAAATAAAGGTTGATATGATAGAAAGGGAGACTGGAGGAAACATTGAAAGGAATGCAAGTTCAATGTTTTTAAGAGCAGTGGAAGAGAAGGAGATGTATGATATTGTCAGTGGACTTAAGAACAAAACAAGTACTGACTCCCATGATATTGATATGTTAACAGTAAAGAGAGTAATTGATGGTATTGTAAAACCGCTACAATATATTTTTAATTTGTCTTTCCAGGAAGGGGTTTTTCCACAAAAAATGAAAGTAGCAAAAATTATTCCCATTTATAAATCAGGTGAGAAGCATTGTTTTACAAATTATAGACCAGTGTCAGTACTCTGCCAGTTTTCTAAAATACTGGAAAAACTATTTCTAAAAAGACTTGATAACTTTGTGGAAAAACATGATCTGTTGGCAAATTGCCAGTATGGGTTTAGAAATAACAGATCAACAGTTTTGGCATTGATGGATTTAATGGAAGAAATAACTGAATGTATGGATAACAAGAAGTATGCACTTGGAGTATTTCTAGATCTAAAAAAAGCATTTGATACTGTTGACCACAAAATTTTAATAATCAAACTGGAGAAATATGGGTTTAGGGGTGTGGTATTGGATTGGATAAAAAGCTATGTGATGAATCGACAGCAATATGTACAAATAAAGGAGTTTAAATCTAAATAGATGGATATTGAATGTGGAGTACCTCAAGGATCAGTATTGGGACCAAAATTGTTTATAATGTATATAAATGATATTTGTAAAGTATCGAAGATCCTAAAGTTTGTAATTTTTGCAGATGATACCAATATACTTTGTTCAAGTGGGGAATTTCAACAGGTTGTGGAGGTGATCACACAGGAGTTAAATATATTAAAGACGTGGTTTGATAGAAACAAATTGTCCTTACATTTAAATAAAACAAAATTTATGTTATTCAGAAACCATATGAAAGATATTAACATTGAAATTTGTGTTGATAACGTATATTTAGAAAGGGTTACTACCATAAAATGTCTTGGTGTGATCATTGATCATAAGGCCTGTTGGAAATCACACATCACTTATGTGAGGGGAAAGTTAGTACGGGGCATTGCTGTCTCGGGGAAAGTAAAACATTTTCTGGATAGGCAAACATTATATATGTTATATTGTGCATTCATATTACCATACATGAGTTATTGTGTAGAAGTTTGGGGAAACACATATAAAAGTAATATTCAGACCATAATCATAATGCAGAAAAGGGCTATTAGACTAATAAATCAGGAGGGGTATAGGGCTCACACAAACACACTCTTTATTAAGACGCAAGCTTTAAAATTCCAGGACCTGGTCAAGTTTAAAACAGTGCAAATAATATATAAGGTAAGGAAAGGGATGCTCCCAATTGAAATAAGTAAATGGTTCTTAGAAAAAGAAGGGAGGTATAATTTTAGAGGGAAGTGGAATTTAAAAGTACAACGAGTAAGAACAACATTGAAAAGGATGTCTATTTCAATAGCGGGGGTTAAATTCTGGAATGAGTTAACAGAAGAAATAAAGGACAGTAGTACTGTAAACCAGTTTAAAATAAAACTGAAAAAAGAAATGTTAAATAAGTATAAGAATGAAGAAAATGCAATTAACCCAGGACGGCATGCAAACTGATGTTTAATCTCTTCTACAAATTAGAAAATCTAAATATAGTTCTAGTTGAACATGAGAATTTTATTTATTTAGTATTATTGTAATTTTTTTGTGTTTTTTTTTTGAAGGCATTGTAACTGTTTTGTTGTTTAAATTTTGATGATGAGGATGTAGACCTGAGGGGGTAGGGCTAAATAAGTATACACTTCTCCCTACTCCTTTTCAAACAAATGCGTGGAATGATTTTACGAAATGTTGGTGAATGTATATGTTTGAATTAAAGTGAACTGAACTGAACTGAACTGATGTATGTATGTATGTATAGATGTATGAATGTATGAATAGATGTATGAATGTATGAATAGATGTATGAATGTATGAATAGGTGTATGTCTGTATAGATGTATGAATGTATGAATAGATGTATGAATGTATGAATAGATGTATGAATGTATGAATAGGTGTATGTATGTATAGATGTATGAATGTATGTATAGATGAAGGAATGTATGTATAGATGTATGAATGTATGAATAGATGTATGAATGTATGAATAGATGTATGAATGTATGAATAGGTGTATGTATGTATAGATGTATGAATGTATGTATAGATGAAGGAATGTATGTATAGATGTATGAATGTATGTGTAGATGTATGAATGTATGAATAGATTTATGAATGTATGAATAGATGAATGAATGTATGAATAGGTGTATGTATGTATAGATGTATGAATGTATGTATAGACGTATGAATGTATGAATGAATGTGTAAGGTTATGAAGTTCATTGTTTTCAACTCCATACAGCTGCCCCCTGGGCACAATAACACCGTGTAGAAAAACCAAGGTCGGGTGTTCCTCAGACTGTTTACATTCCAGGAGAAGAGTCCGAAGGAGAAGAAGAAGCTTTACTTAATCAAAGTACTTTATTTGTGGTTAAAATTATTAAGCAAAACAGATGTTGATCAACAATAATCAAGTGAATGATCTGTGAAATAAATATGTCATGAATTATGTTTAATGAAACCAGGACTACGGCACAGACATACTGATCCTCATCTCCATAGAAACGCATGACACATTGTTCCAACCAATCAGAGCTTTCGGCTGCCGCAGGAGAATCTGGTGTTGACTTCAAGTGTCCTATCCACTTTACTACAACTTATCAACAATTCAGAGATATAAAACAAGGCAACGCCATTTTAAGTCTGTTCCATTTTGACTTCAGTTCTATTCACCATCATCCTAAAGAAAAGCACAGCCTGGCCAGATGTGTTTTCTTTAAACTAAGAACTGTGAAACGGGAGATTTTCGTCGTTTAACAACCAGACGACGTCCTTTCAAAATAAGAGCACCTGCTGACGCCGCTGAACGGTACCGGGGTCGACCCTCCAGACGGGCTTTGAAACGTTGTGATCGCTGCACCGACAGCTCCAGCGTACATCCGAGGTTTCCAGACCTGGCATTTCCTGATCTACCTGGGAGACCCCCACTGGGTACGTACACGGCAAAATAGCGGCTCATGTCATCACTTTATAAGCCTCGTGATATCTAGTCATAACAAAGACGACCAGATTCTTTGACGTCAGCCTAGGGAATCTGAACCACACACACACACACACACACGCACCAACACAACATCCAAATCCATTCTCATCCATCACAGAGTTAGTCCTGGTAGGTTGTTTAGAATTTATAATTCAGAAATTAAAGATTCTCAAACGATCCCATCTCTCTCTCTTTTCTTGTCTCAAAGTCAATACAGAGTGTTTAATTAAACTCCCTGATGATAAAAACAGCCTATTCTTCTGTTTATAAAAAGTGAACTACTAACAGTGTATTAAAATACAACTTTAGATAGTTACATCAATTTGATTTCGTTACAAATGTATAAATGTATGTTTAGATGTATGTATGTATGTATGTATGTATAGATGTATGAATGTATGAATAGGTGTATGTATGTATAGATGTATGAATGTATGTATAGATGAATGAATGTATGTATAGATGTAAGAATGTATGTATAGATGTATGAATGTATGAATAGATGTATGAATGTATGAATAGATGTATGAATGTATGTATAGATGTATGAATAGGTGTATGTATATATAGATGTATGAATGTATGAGTAGGTGTATGTATGTATAGATGTATGAATGTATGTATAGATGAATGAATGTATGAATAGGTGTATATATATGTATAGATGTATGAATGCATGAATAGATGTATGCATATATGAATAGGTGTATGTATGTATAGATGAATGAATGTATGTATAGATGTATGAATGTATGAATTGGTGTATGTATGTATAGATATATGAATGTATGTATAGATGAATGAATGTATGTATAGATGTATGAATGTATGTATAGATGTATGAATGTATGTATAGATGTATGAATGTATGAATAGATGTATGAATAGATGTATGAATGTATGTATAGATGTATGAATGTATGTATAGATGTATGAATGTATGAATAGGTGTATGAATGTATGAATAGATTTATGAATGTATGAATAGATGAATGAATGTATGAATAGGTGTACGTATGTATAGATGTATGAATGTATGTATAGATGTATGAATGTATGAATGAATGTATAAATGTATGTTTAGATGTATGTATGTAAGTATGTATGTATAGATGTATGAATGTATGTATAGATGTATGAATGTATTAATAGATGTATGAATGTATGAATAGGTGTATGTATGTATAGATGGATGAATGTATGAGTAGGTGTATGTATGTATAAATGTATGAATGTATGAATAGATGTATGAATGTATGAATAGGTGTATGTATGTATAGATGTATGAATGTATGTATAGATGAATGAATGTATGAATAGGTGTATATATGTATGAATGCTTGAATAGATGTATGAATATATGAATAGGTGTATGTATGTATAGATGTATGAATGTATGAGTAGGTGTATGTATGTATAGATGTATGAATGTATGAATAGATGTATGAATGTATAAATAGGTGTATGTATGTATAGATGTATGAATTTATGTATAGATGTATGAATGTATGAATAGGTGTATGTATATATAAACGTATGAATGTATGAGTAGGTGTATGTATGTATAGATGAATGAATGTATGTATAGATGTATGAATGTATGAATTGGTGTATGTATGTATAGATGTATGAATGTATGTATAGATGAATGAATGTATGTATAGATGTATGAATGTATGTATAGATGTATGAATGTATGAATAGTTGTATGAATGTATGAATAGATCTATGAATGTATGTATAGATGTATGAATGTATGAATAGGTGTATGTATATATAGATGTATGAATGTATGAGTAGGTGTATGTATGTATAAATTTATGAATGTATGAATAGGTTTATGTATGTATAGATGTATGAATGTATGTATAGATGAATTAATGTTTGAATAGGTGTATATATGTATAGATGTATGAATGCATGAATAGATGTATGAATATATGAATAGGTGTATGTATGTATAGAAGTATGAATGTATGAATAGGTGTATGTATATATAGATGTAAGAATGTATGAATAGATGTATGAATGTATGAATAGGTGTATGTATGCATAGATGTATGAATGTATGTATAGATGAATGAATGTATGAATAGATGTATGAATGTATGAATAGGTGTATGTATAGATGTAAGAATGTATGTATAGATGAATGAATGTATGAATAGAAGTATGAATGTATGAATAGATGTATGTATGTATAGATGTATTAATGTATGAATGTATGAATATATGTATGCATATATAGATGTATGAATATATGAATAGGTGTATATATGTATAGATGTATGAATAGGTGTATGTATGTATAGATGTATGAATGCATGAATAGATATTTGAATATATGAATAGGTGTATATATGTATAGATGTATGAATGTATGTATAGATGAATGCATGTATGTATAGATGTATGAATGTATGAATTGGTGTATGTATGTATAGATGTATGAATGTATGTATAGATGATTGAATGTATGTATAGGTGTATGAATGTATGTATAGATGTATGAATGTATGAATAGATATATGAATGTATGTATAGATGTATGAATGTATGAATAGGTGTATGTATATATAGATGTATGAATGTATGAGTAGGTGTATGTATGTATAGATGTATGAATGTATGAATAGGTGTATGTATGTATAGATGTATGAATGTATGTATAGATGAGTGAATGTATGAATAGGTGTATATATGTATAGATGTAAGAATGCATGAATAGATGTATGAATATATGAATATGTGTATGTATGTATAGATGTATGAAAGCATGAATAGGTGTATGTATGTATAGATGTATGAATGTATGAATAGGTGTATGTATGCATAGATGTATGAATGTATGTAGAGATGAATGAATGTATGAATAGATGTATGAATGTATGAATAGATGTATGAATGTATGAATAGATGTATGAATGTATGAATAGGTGTATGTATGTATAGATGTATGAATGTATGTATAGATGAATGAATGTATGAATAGATGTATGAATGTGTGAATAGGTGTATGTATGTATAGATGTATGTATAGATGAATGAATATATGAATAGGTGTATGTATGTATAGATGTATGAAAGTATGAATAGGTGTATGTATGTATAGATGTATGAATGCATGAATAGATGTATGAATGTATGAATAGGTGTATGTATGCATAGATGTATGAATGTATGTATAGATGAATGAATGTATGAATAGATGTATGAATGTATGAATAGATGTATGAATGTATGAATAGGTGTATATATGTATAGATGTATGAATGCATGTAGAGATGAATGCATGTTTGTATAGATGTATTAATGTATGAATATATGTATGTATATATAGATGTATGAATATATGAATTGGTGTATGTATGTATAGATGTATGAATAGGTGTCTGTATATATAGATATATGACTGTAGGAACTGGTGTATGTATTTATAGATGTATTAATGTATGAATGTATGAATAGATGTATGTATATATAGCTGTATGAATGTATGAATAGATGTATGTGTGTATAGATGTATGAATGTATGAACAGGTGTATGTATTTATAGATGTATTAATGTATGAATGTATGAAGAGGTGTATGTATGTATAGATGTAATAATGTATGAATAGATGTATGTATGTATGTATGTATGTATGTATGTATGTATGTATGTATGAATGTATGAACAGGTGTATGTATTTATAGATGTATTAATGTATGAATGTATGAATAGATGTATGTATATATAGCTGTATGAATTTATGAATAGATGTATGTATGTATAGATGTATGAATGTATGAACAGGTGTATGTATGTATAGATGTATTAATGTATGAATGTATGAATAGATGTATGTATATATAGCTGTATGAATTTATGAATAGATGTATGTATGTATACATGTATGAATGTAAGAACAGGTGTATGTATTTATAGATGTATTAATGTATGAATGTATGACGAGGTGTATGTATTTATAGATGTATGAATGTCTGAATAGATGTATGTATATATAGCTGTATGAATGTATGAATAGGTGTATTTATGTATAGATGAATGAATGTATGAACAGGTGTATGTATTTATAGATGTATTAATGTGTGAATGTATGAATAGATGCATGTATGTATGTATGAATGTATGAAGAGGTGTATGTATTTATAGATGTATTAATGTATGAATGTATGAACAGGTGTATGTATTTATAGATGTATGAATGTATGAACAGGTGTATGTATTTACAGATGTATGAATGTATGAATAGATGTATGTATACATAGATGTATGAATGTATGAACAGCTGTATGTATTTATAGATGTATTAATGTGTGAATGTATGAATAGATGCATGTATATATAAATGTATGAATGTATGAACAGGTGTATGTATGTATAGATGTATTAATGTATGAACAGGTGTATGTGTGTATAGATCTATTAATGTATGAATGTATGAACAGGTGTATATATGTATAGATGTATTAATGTATGAATGTATGAATAGATGTATGTATATATAGCTGTATGAATTTATGAATAGATGTATGTATGTATAGATGTATGAATGTATGAACAGGTGTATGTATTTATAGATGTATTAATGTATGAATGTATGAACAGGTGTATGTATGTATAGATGTATTAATGTATGAATGTATGAATAGATGTATGTATATATAGCTGTATGAATTTATGAATAGATGTATGTATGTATAGATGTATGAATGTATGAACAGGTGTATGTATTTATAGATGTATTAATGTATGAATGTATGAAGAGGTGTATGTATTTATAGATGTACGAATGTCTGAAAAGATGTATGTATATATAGCTGTATGAATGTATGAATAGATGTATTTATGTATAGATGAATGAATGTATGAACAGGTGTATGTATTTATAGATGTATTAATGTATGAATGTATGAAGAGGTGTATGTATTTATAGATGTATGAATGTATGAATAGATGTTTGTATGTATGTATGAATGTATGAAGAGGTGTATGTATTTATAGATGTATTAATGTATGAATGTATGAACAGGTGTATGCATTTATAGATGTATGAATGTATGAACAGGTGTATGTATTTACAGATGTATGAATGTATGAATAGATGTATGTATACATAGATGTATGAATGTATGAACAGGTGTATGTATTTATAGATGTATTAATGTATGAATGTATGAATAGATGTATGTATATATAAATGTATGAATGTATGAACAGGTGTATGTATGTATAGATTTATTAATGTATGAATGTATGAACAGGTGTATGTATGTATAGATGTATTAATGTATGAATGTATGAACAGGTGTATGTATTTATAGATGTATTAATGTATGAATAGATGTATGTATGTATAGATGTATGAATGTATGAATAGATGTATGTATACATAGATGTATGAATGTATGAACAGGTGTATGTATGTTTAGATGTATTAATCTATGAATGTATGAACAGGTGTATGTATTTATAGATGTATGAATGTATGAATAGATGTATGTATATATAGATGTATGAATGTATGAACAGGTGTATGTATGTATAGATGTATGAATGTATGAACAGGTGTATGTATGTATAGATGTATTAATGTATGAATGTATGAATAGATGTATGTATATATAGCTGTATGAATTTATGAATAGATGTATGTATGTATACATGTATGAATGTATGAACAGGTGTATGTATTTATAGATGTATTAATGTATGAATGTATGACGAGGTGTATGTATTTATAGATGTATGAATGTCTGAATAGATGTATGTATATATAGCTGTATGAATGTATGAATAGGTGTATTTATGTATAGATGAATGAATGTATGAACAGGTGTATGTATTTATAGATGTATTAATGTGTGAATGTATGAATAGATGCATGTATGTATGTATGAATGTATGAAGAGGTGTATGTATTTATAGATGTATTAATGTATGAATGTATGAACAGGTGTATGTATTTATAGATGTATGAATGTATGAACAGGTGTATGTATTTACAGATGTATGAATGTATGAATAGATGTATGTATACATAGATGTATGAATGTATGAACAGCTGTATGTATTTATAGATGTATTAATGTGTGAATGTATGAATAGATGCATGTATATATAAATGTATGAATGTATGAACAGGTGTATGTATGTATAGATGTATTAATGTATGAACAGGTGTATGTGTGTATAGATCTATTAATGTATGAATGTATGAACAGGTGTATATATGTATAGATGTATTAATGTATGAATGTATGAATAGATGTATGTATATATAGCTGTATGAATTTATGAATAGATGTATGTATGTATAGATGTATGAATGTATGAACAGGTGTATGTATTTATAGATGTATTAATGTATGAATGTATGAACAGGTGTATGTATGTATAGATGTATTAATGTATGAATGTATGAATAGATGTATGTATATATAGCTGTATGAATTTATGAATAGATGTATGTATGTATAGATGTATGAATGTATGAACAGGTGTATGTATTTATAGATGTATTAATGTATGAATGTATGAAGAGGTGTATGTATTTATAGATGTACGAATGTCTGAAAAGATGTATGTATATATAGCTGTATGAATGTATGAATAGATGTATTTATGTATAGATGAATGAATGTATGAACAGGTGTATGTATTTATAGATGTATTAATGTATGAATGTATGAAGAGGTGTATGTATTTATAGATGTATGAATGTATGAATAGATGTTTGTATGTATGTATGAATGTATGAAGAGGTGTATGTATTTATAGATGTATTAATGTATGAATGTATGAACAGGTGTATGCATTTATAGATGTATGAATGTATGAACAGGTGTATGTATTTACAGATGTATGAATGTATGAATAGATGTATGTATACATAGATGTATGAATGTATGAACAGGTGTATGTATTTATAGATGTATTAATGTATGAATGTATGAATAGATGTATGTATATATAAATGTATGAATGTATGAACAGGTGTATGTATGTATAGATTTATTAATGTATGAATGTATGAACAGGTGTATGTATGTATAGATGTATTAATGTATGAATGTATGAACAGGTGTATGTATTTATAGATGTATTAATGTATGAATAGATGTATGTATGTATAGATGTATGAATGTATGAATAGATGTATGTATACATAGATGTATGAATGTATGAACAGGTGTATGTATGTTTAGATGTATTAATCTATGAATGTATGAACAGGTGTATGTATTTATAGATGTATGAATGTATGAATAGATGTATGTATATATAGATGTATGAATGTATGAACAGGTGTATGTATGTATAGATGTATGAATGTATGAATAGATGTATGTATATATAGATGTATGAATGTATGAACAGATGTTTGTATATATAGATGTATGAATGTATGAATAGATGTATGTATACATAGATGTATGAATGTATGAACAGGTGTATGTATTTATAGATGTATGAATAGATGTATGTAAATATAGATGTATGAATGTATGAACAGGTGTATGTATGTATAGATGTATTAATGTATGAATGTATGAACAGGTGTATGTATGTATAGATGTATTATTTTATTAATGTATGAAGAGGTGTATGTATTTATAGATGTATTAATGTATGAATAGATGTATGTATATTTAGATGTATGAATATATGAACTGGTGTATGTATTTATAGAAGTATTAATGTATGAATGTATGAACAGGTGTATGTATTTTTAGATGTATGAATGTATGAACAGGTGTATGTATTTATAGATGTATTAATGTATGAATGAATGAATAGGTGTATATATATATATAGATGTATTAATGTATGAATAGATGTATGTATATATAGATGTATGAATGTATGAACAGATGTATGTATTTATAGATGTATGAATGTATGAATAGATGTATGTGTATATAGTGTATGAATGTATAAATAGATGTATGTATATATAGCTGTATGAATGTGTGAATAGATGTATGTATATATAGATGTATGAATGTATGAGCAGGTATGTATAGATGTATGAATGTATGAACAGGTGTATGTATGTATAGATGTATGAATGTATGAATAGGTGTATGTATATATAGATGTATGAATGTATGAGTAGGTGTATGTCTGTATAGATAAATGAATGTATGTATAGATGTATGAATGTATGAATAGGGGTATGTATGTATAGATGTATGAATGTATGTATAGATGAATGAATGTATGAATAGATGTATGAATAGGTGTATGTATGTATAGATGTATTAATGTATGAATGTATGAATATATGTATGTATATATAGATGTATGAATATATGGATAGGTGTATATATGTATAGATGTATGAATGTATGAATAGGTGTATGTATGTACAGATGTATGAATGCATGAATAGATGTATGAATATTTGAATAGGTGTATATATGTATAGATGTATGAATGTATGCATAGATGAATGAATGTATGTATAGATGTATGAATGTATGAATTGGTGTATGTATGTATAGATGTATGAATGTATGTATAGATGAATGAATGTATGTATAGATGTATGAATGTATGTATAGATGTATGAATGTATGAATAGGTGTATGTATATATAGATGTATGAATGTATGAGTAGGTGTATGTATGTATAGATGTATGAATGTATGAATAGGTGTATGTATGTATAGATGTATGAATGTATGTATAGATGAATGAATGTAAGAATAGGTGTATACATGTATAGATGTATGAATGCATGAATAGATGTATGACTATATGAATAGGTGTAGGTATGTATAGATTTATGAAAGTATGAATAGGTGTATGTATGTATAGATGTATGAATGCATGAATAGATGTATGAATGTATGAAAAGGTGTATGTATGCATAGATGTATGAATGTATGTATAGATTAATGAATGTATGAATAGATGTATGAATGTATGAATAGGTGTATGTATGCATAGATGTATGAATGTATGTATAGATTAAAGAATGTATGAATAGATGTATGAATGTATGTATAGATGTATGAATGTATGTATAGATGAATGAATGTATGAATAGATGTATGAATGTATGAATAGGTGTATGTTTGTATAGATGTATTAATGTATGAATATATGTATGTATATGGTGATGTATGAATACATGAATAGGTGTATGTATGTATAGATGTATTAATGTATGAATGTATGAATATATGTATGTATATATATAGATGTATGAATATATGGATAGGTGTATATATGTATAGATGTATGAATGTATGAATAGATGTATGTATATATAGATGTATGAATGTATGAACAGGTGTATGTATTTATAGATGTATGAATGTATGAATAGATGTATGTATATATAGATGTATGAATGTATGAATAGATGTATGTATATATAGCTGTATGAATGTGTGAATAGATGTATGTATATAAAGATGTATGAATGTATGAATAGATGTATGTATACATAGATGTATGAATGTATGAACAGGTGTATGTATGTTTAGATGTATTAATGTATGAATGTATGAACAGGTGTATGTATTTATAGATGTATGAATAGATGTATGTAAATATAGATGTATGAATGTATGAACAGGTGTATGTATGTATAGATGTATTAATGTATGAATGTATGAACAGGTGTATGTATGTATAGATGTATTATTTTATTAATGTATGAAGAGGTGTATGTATTTATAGATGTATTAATGTATGAATAGATGTATGTATATTTAGATGTATGAATATATGAACAGGTGTATGTATTTATAGAAGTATTAATGTATGAATGTATGAATAGGTGTATGTATTTTTAGATGTATGAATGTATGAACAGGTGTATGTATGTATAGATGTATTAATGTATGAATGTATGAATAGGTGTATATATATATAGATATTAATGTATGAATAGATGTATGTATATATAGATGTATTAATGTATGAACAGGTGTATGTATTTATAGATGTATGAATGTATGAATAGATGTATGTATATATAGATGTATGAATGTATAAATAGATGTATGTATATATAGCTGTATGAATGTGTGAATAGATGTATGTATATATAGATGTATGAATGTATGAACAGGTATGTATAGATGTATGAATGTATGAACAGGTGTATGTATGTATAGATGTATTAATGTATGAATGTATGAATAGATGTATGTATATATAGCTGTATGAATTTATGAATAGATGTATGTATGTATACATGTATGAATGTATGAACAGGTGTATGTATTTATAGATGTATTAATGTATGAATGTATGACGAGGTGTATGTATTTATAGATGTATGAATGTCTGAATAGATGTATGTATATATAGCTGTATGAATGTATGAATAGGTGTATTTATGTATAGATGAATGAATGTATGAACAGGTGTATGTATTTATAGATGTATTAATGTATGAATGTATGAAGAGGTGTATGTATTTATAGATGTATGAATGTATGAATAGATGTATGTATGTATGTATGAATGTATGAAGAGGTGTATGTATTTATAGATGTATTAATGTATGAATGTATGAACAGGTGTATGTATTTATAGATGTATGAATGTATGAACAGGTGTATGTATTTACAGATGTATGAATGTATGAATAGATGTATGTATACATAGATGTATGAATGTATGAACAGCTGTATGTATTTATAGATGTATTAATGTGTGAATGTATGAATAGATGCATGTATATATAAATGTATGAATGTATGAACAGGTGTATGTATGTATAGATGTATTAATGTATGAACAGGTGTATGTGTGTATAGATCTATTAATGTATGAATGTATGAACAGGTGTATATATGTATAGATGTATTAATGTATGAATGTATGAATAGATGTATGTATATATAGCTGTATGAATTTATGAATAGATGTATGTATGTATAGATGTATGAATGTATGAACAGGTGTATGTATTTATAGATGTATTAATGTATGAATGTATGAACAGGTGTATGTATGTATAGATGTATTAATGTATGAATGTATGAATAGATGTATGTATATATAGCTGTATGAATTTATGAATAGATGTATGTATGTATAGATGTATGAATGTATGAACAGGTGTATGTATTTATAGATGTATTAATGTATGAATGTATGAAGAGGTGTATGTATTTATAGATGTACGAATGTCTGAAAAGATGTATGTATATATAGCTGTATGAATGTATGAATAGATGTATTTATGTATAGATGAATGAATGTATGAACAGGTGTATGTATTTATAGATGTATTAATGTATGAATGTATGAAGAGGTGTATGTATTTATAGATGTATGAATGTATGAATAGATGTTTGTATGTATGTATGAATGTATGAAGAGGTGTATGTATTTATAGATGTATTAATGTATGAATGTATGAACAGGTGTATGCATTTATAGATGTATGAATGTATGAACAGGTGTATGTATTTACAGATGTATGAATGTATGAATAGATGTATGTATACATAGATGTATGAATGTATGAACAGGTGTATGTATTTATAGATGTATTAATGTATGAATGTATGAATAGATGTATGTATATATAAATGTATGAATGTATGAACAGGTGTATGTATGTATAGATTTATTAATGTATGAATGTATGAACAGGTGTATGTATGTATAGATGTATTAATGTATGAATGTATGAACAGGTGTATGTATTTATAGATGTATTAATGTATGAATAGATGTATGTATGTATAGATGTATGAATGTATGAATAGATGTATGTATACATAGATGTATGAATGTATGAACAGGTGTATGTATGTTTAGATGTATTAATCTATGAATGTATGAACAGGTGTATGTATTTATAGATGTATGAATGTATGAATAGATGTATGTATATATAGATGTATGAATGTATGAACAGGTGTATGTATGTATAGATGTATGAATGTATGAATAGATGTATGTATATATAGATGTATGAATGTATGAACAGATGTATGTATATATAGATGTATGAATGTATGAATAGATGTATGTATACATAGATGTATGAATGTATGAACAGGTGTATGTATTTATAGATGTATGAATAGATGTATGTAAATATAGATGTATGAATGTATGAACAGGTGTATGTATGTATAGATGTATTAATGTATGAATGTATGAACAGGTGTATGTATGTATAGATGTATTATTTTATTAATGTATGAAGAGGTGTATGTATTTATAGATGTATTAATGTATGAATAGATGTATGTATATTTAGATGTATGAATATATGAACTGGTGTATGTATTTATAGAAGTATTAATGTATGAATGTATGAACAGGTGTATGTATTTTTAGATGTATGAATGTATGAACAGGTGTATGTATTTATAGATGTATTAATGTATGAATGAATGAATAGGTGTATATATATATAGATGTATTAATGTATGAATAGATGTATGTATATATAGATGTATGAATGTATGAACAGATGTATGTATTTATAGATGTATGAATGTATGAATAGATGTATGTGTATATAGTGTATGAATGTATAAATAGATGTATGTATATATAGCTGTATGAATGTGTGAATAGATGTATGTATATATAGATGTATGAATGTATGAGCAGGTATGTATAGATGTATGAATGTATGAACAGGTGTATGTATGTATAGATGTATGAATGTATGAATAGGTGTATGTATATATAGATGTATGAATGTATGAGTAGGTGTATGTCTGTATAGATAAATGAATGTATGTATAGATGTATGAATGTATGAATAGGGGTATGTATGTATAGATGTATGAATGTATGTATAGATGAATGAATGTATGAATAGATGTATGAATAGGTGTATGTATGTATAGATGTATTAATGTATGAATGTATGAATATATGTATGTATATATAGATGTATGAATATATGGATAGGTGTATATATGTATAGATGTATGAATGTATGAATAGGTGTATGTATGTACAGATTTATGAATGCATGAATAGATGTATGAATATTTGAATAGGTGTATATATGTATAGATGTATGAATGTATGCATAGATGAATGAATGTATGTATAGATGTATGAATGTATGAATTGGTGTATGTATGTATAGATGTATGAATGTATGTATAGATGAATGAATGTATGTATAGATGTATGAATGTATGTATAGATGTATGAATGTATGAATAGGTGTATGTATATATAGATGTATGAATGTATGAGTAGGTGTATGTATGTATAGATGTATGAATGTATGAATAGGTGTATGTATGTATAGATGTATGAATGTATGTATAGATGAATGAATGTAAGAATAGGTGTATACATGTATAGATGTATGAATGCATGAATAGATGTATGACTATATGAATAGGTGTAGGTATGTATAGATTTATGAAAGTATGAATAGGTGTATGTATGTATAGATGTATGAATGCATGAATAGATGTATGAATGTATGAATAGGTGTATGTATGCATAGATGTATGAATGTATGTATAGATTAATGAATGTATGAATAGATGTATGAATGTATGAATAGATGTATGAATGTATGAATAGGTGTATGTATGCATAGATGTATGAATGTATGTATAGATTAAAGAATGTATGAATAGATGTATGAATGTATGTATAGATGTATGAATGTATGTATAGATGAATGAATGTATGAATAGATGTATGAATGTATGAATAGGTGTATGTTTGTATAGATGTATTAATGTATGAATATATGTATGTATATGGTGATGTATGAATACATGAATAGGTGTATGTATGTATAGATGTATTAATGTATGAATGTATGAATATATGTATGTATATATATAGATGTATGAATATATGGATAGGTGTATATATGTATAGATGTATGAATGTATGAATAGATGTATGTATATATAGATGTATGAATGTATGAACAGGTGTATGTATTTATAGATGTATGAATGTATGAATAGATGTATGTATATATAGATGTATGAATGTATGAATAGATGTATGTATATATAGCTGTATGAATGTGTGAATAGATGTATGTATATAAAGATGTATGAATGTATGAATAGATGTATGTATACATAGATGTATGAATGTATGAACAGGTGTATGTATGTTTAGATGTATTAATGTATGAATGTATGAACAGGTGTATGTATTTATAGATGTATGAATAGATGTATGTAAATATAGATGTATGAATGTATGAACAGGTGTATGTATGTATAGATGTATTAATGTATGAATGTATGAACAGGTGTATGTATGTATAGATGTATTATTTTATTAATGTATGAAGAGGTGTATGTATTTATAGATGTATTAATGTATGAATAGATGTATGTATATTTAGATGTATGAATATATGAACAGGTGTATGTATTTATAGAAGTATTAATGTATGAATGTATGAATAGGTGTATGTATTTTTAGATGTATGAATGTATGAACAGGTGTATGTATGTATAGATGTATTAATGTATGAATGTATGAATAGGTGTATATATATAGATATATTAATGTATGAATAGATGTATGTATATATAGATGTATTAATGTATGAACAGGTGTATGTATTTATAGATGTATGAATGTATGAATAGATGTATGTATATATAGATGTATGAATGTATAAATAGATGTATGTATATATAGCTGTATGAATGTGTGAATAGATGTATGTATATATAGATGTATGAATGTATGAACAGGTATGTATAGATGTATGAATGTATGAACAGGTGTATGTATGTATAGATGTATTAATGTATGAATGTATGAATAGATGTATGTATATATAGCTGTATGAATTTATGAATAGATGTATGTATGTATACATGTATGAATGTATGAACAGGTGTATGTATTTATAGATGTATTAATGTATGAATGTATGACGAGGTGTATGTATTTATAGATGTATGAATGTCTGAATAGATGTATGTATATATAGCTGTATGAATGTATGAATAGGTGTATTTATGTATAGATGAATGAATGTATGAACAGGTGTATGTATTTATAGATGTATTAATGTATGAATGTATGAAGAGGTGTATGTATTTATAGATGTATGAATGTATGAATAGATGTATGTATGTATGTATGAATGTATGAAGAGGTGTATGTATTTATAGATGTATTAATGTATGAATGTATGAACAGGTGTATGTATTTATAGATGTATGAATGTATGAACAGGTGTATGTATTTACAGATGTATGAATGTATGAATAGATGTATGTATACATAGATGTATGAATGTATGAACAGCTGTATGTATTTATAGATGTATTAATGTGTGAATGTATGAATAGATGCATGTATATATAAATGTATGAATGTATGAACAGGTGTATGTATGTATAGATGTATTAATGTATGAACAGGTGTATGTGTGTATAGATCTATTAATGTATGAATGTATGAACAGGTGTATATATGTATAGATGTATTAATGTATGAATGTATGAATAGATGTATGTATATATAGCTGTATGAATTTATGAATAGATGTATGTGTGTATAGATGTATGAATGTATGAACAGGTGTATGTATTTATAGATGTATTAATGTATGAATGTATGAACAGGTGTATGTATGTATAGATGTATTAATGTATGAATGTATGAATAGATGTATGTATATATAGCTGTATGAATTTATGAATAGATGTATGTATGTATAGATGTATGAATGTATGAACAGGTGTATGTATTTATAGATGTATTAATGTATGAATGTATGAAGAGGTGTATGTATTTATAGATGTACGAATGTCTGAAAAGATGTATGTATATATAGCTGTATGAATGTATGAATAGATGTATTTATGTATAGATGAATGAATGTATGAACAGGTGTATGTATTTATAGATGTATTAATGTATGAATGTATGAAGAGGTGTATGTATTTATAGATGTATGAATGTATGAATAGATGTTTGTATGTATGTATGAATGTATGAAGAGGTGTATGTATTTATAGATGTATTAATGTATGAATGTATGAACAGGTGTATGCATTTATAGATGTATGAATGTATGAACAGGTGTATGTATTTACAGATGTATGAATGTATGAATAGATGTATGTATACATAGATGTATGAATGTATGAACAGGTGTATGTATTTATAGATGTATTAATGTATGAATGTATGAATAGATGTATGTATATATAAATGTATGAATGTATGAACAGGTGTATGTATGTATAGATTTATTAATGTATGAATGTATGAACAGGTGTATGTATGTATAGATGTATTAATGTATGAATGTATGAACAGGTGTATGTATTTATAGATGTATTAATGTATGAATAGATGTATGTATGTATAGATGTATGAATGTATGAATAGATGTATGTATACATAGATGTATGAATGTATGAACAGGTGTATGTATGTTTAGATGTATTAATCTATGAATGTATGAACAGGTGTATGTATTTATAGATGTATGAATGTATGAATAGATGTATGTATATATAGATGTATGAATGTATGAACAGATGTATGTATATATAGATGTATGAATGTATGAATAGATGTATGTATACATAGATGTATGAATGTATGAACAGGTGTATGTATTTATAGATGTATGAATAGATGTATGTAAATATAGATGTATGAATGTATGAACAGGTGTATGTATGTATAGATGTATTAATGTATGAATGTATGAACAGGTGTATGTATGTATAGATGTATTATTTTATTAATGTATGAAGAGGTGTATGTATTTATAGATGTATTAATGTATGAATAGATGTATGTATATTTAGATGTATGAATATATGAACTGGTGTATGTATTTATAGAAGTATTAATGTATGAATGTATGAACAGGTGTATGTATTTTTAGATGTATGAATGTATGAACAGGTGTATGTATTTATAGATGTATTAATGTATGAATGAATGAATAGGTGTATATATATATAGATGTATTAATGTATGAATAGATGTATGTATATATAGATGTATGAATGTATGAACAGATGTATGTATTTATAGATGTATGAATGTATGAATAGATGTATGTGTATATAGTGTATGAATGTATAAATAGATGTATGTATATATAGCTGTATGAATGTGTGAATAGATGTATGTATATATAGATGTATGAATGTATGAGCAGGTATGTATAGATGTATGAATGTATGAACAGGTGTATGTATGTATAGATGTATGAATGTATGAATAGGTGTATGTATATATAGATGTATGAATGTATGAGTAGGTGTATGTCTGTATAGATAAATGAATGTATGTATAGATGTATGAATGTATGAATAGGGGTATGTATGTATAGATGTATGAATGTATGTATAGATGAATGAATGTATGAATAGATGTATGAATAGGTGTATGTATGTATAGATGTATTAATGTATGAATGTATGAATATATGTATGTATATATAGATGTATGAATATATGGATAGGTGTATATATGTATAGATGTATGAATGTATGAATAGGTGTATGTATGTACAGATGTATGAATGCATGAATAGATGTATGAATATTTGAATAGGTGTATATATGTATAGATGTATGAATGTATGCATAGATGAATGAATGTATGTATAGATGTATGAATGTATGAATTGGTGTATGTATGTATAGATGTATGAATGTATGTATAGATGAATGAATGTATGTATAGATGTATGAATGTATGTATAGATGTATGAATGTATGAATAGGTGTATGTATATATAGATGTATGAATGTATGAGTAGGTGTATGTATGTATAGATGTATGAATGTATGAATAGGTGTATGTATGTATAGATGTATGAATGTATGTATAGATGAATGAATGTAAGAATAGGTGTATACATGTATAGATGTATGAATGCATGAATAGATGTATGACTATATGAATAGGTGTAGGTATGTATAGATTTATGAAAGTATGAATAGGTGTATGTATGTATAGATGTATGAATGCATGAATAGATGTATGAATGTATGAATAGGTGTATGTATGCATAGATGTATGAATGTATGTATAGATTAATGAATGTATGAATAGATGTATGAATGTATGAATAGATGTATGAATGTATGAATAGGTGTATGTATGCATAGATGTATGAATGTATGTATAGATTAAAGAATGTATGAATAGATGTATGAATGTATGTATAGATGTATGAATGTATGTATAGATGAATGAATTTATGAATAGATGTATGAATGTATGAATAGGTGTATGTTTGTATAGATGTATTAATGTATGAATATATGTATGTATATGGTGATGTATGAATACATGAATAGGTGTATGTATGTATAGATGTATTAATGTATGAATGTATGAATATATGTATGTATATATATAGATGTATGAATATATGGATAGGTGTATATATGTATAGATGTATGAATGTATGAATAGATGTATGTATATATAGATGTATGAATGTATGAACAGGTGTATGTATTTATAGATGTATGAATGTATGAATAGATGTATGTATATATAGATGTATGA
This sequence comes from Nothobranchius furzeri, assembly GCF_043380555.1. Classification (NCBI taxonomy): domain Eukaryota; kingdom Metazoa; phylum Chordata; class Actinopteri; order Cyprinodontiformes; family Nothobranchiidae; genus Nothobranchius; species Nothobranchius furzeri. Next base: position 639,085 of record NC_091751.1, on the reverse strand, counting down.
ATGTATGAATAGATGTATGTATATATAGCTGTATGAATGTGTGAATAGATGTATGTATATAAAGATGTATGAATGTATGAATAGATGTATGTATACATAGATGTATGAATGTATGAACAGGTGTATGTATGTTTAGATGTATTAATGTATGAATGTATGAACAGGTGTATGTATTTATAGATGTATGAATAGATGTATGTAAATATAGATGTATGAATGTATGAACAGGTGTATGTATGTATAGATGTATTAATGTATGAATGTATGAACAGGTGTATGTATGTATAGATGTATTATTTTATTAATGTATGAAGAGGTGTATGTATTTATAGATGTATTAATGTATGAATAGATGTATGTATATTTAGATGTATGAATATATGAACAGGTGTATGTATTTATAGAAGTATTAATGTATGAATGTATGAATAGGTGTATGTATTTTTAGATGTATGAATGTATGAACAGGTGTATATGTATAGATGTATTAATGTATGAATGTATGAATAGGTGTATATATATAGATATATTAATGTATGAATAGATGTATGTATATATAGATGTATTAATGTATGAACAGGTGTATGTATTTATAGATGTATGAATGTATGAATAGATGTATGTATATATAGATGTATGAATGTATAAATAGATGTATGTATATATAGCTGTATGAATGTGTGAATAGATGTATGTATATATAGATGTATGAATGTATGAACAGGTATGTATAGATGTATGAATGTATGAACAGGTGTATGTATGTATAGATGTATGAATGTATGAATAGGTGTATGTATTCATAGATGTATGAATGTATGAGTAGGTGTATGTCTGTATAGATGAATGAATGTATGTATAGATGTATGAATGTATGAATAGGGGTATGTATGTATAGATGTATGAATGTATGTATAGATGAATGAATGTATGAATAGATGTATGAATAGGTGTATGTATGTATAGATGTATTAATGTATGAATGTATGAATATATGTATGTATATATAGATGTATGAATATATGGATAGGTGTATATATGTATAGATGTATGAATGTATGAATAGGTGTATGTATGTACAGATGTATGAATGCATGAATAGATGTATGAATATTTGAATAGGTGTATATATGTATAGATGTATGAATGTATGCATAGATGAATGAATGTATGTATAGATGTATGAATGTATGAATTGGTGTATGTATGTATAGATGTATGAATGTATGTATAGATGAATGAATGTATGTATAGATGTATGAATGTATGTATAGATGTATGAATGTATGAATAGGTGTATGTATATATAGATGTATGAATGTATGAGTAGGTGTATGCATGTAGAGATGTATGAATGTATGAATAGGTGTCTGTATGTATAGATGTATGAATGTATGTATAGATGAATGAATGTATGAATAGGTGTATACATGTATAGATGTATGAATGCATGAATAGATGTATGACTATATGAATAGGTGTAGGTATGTATAGATTTATGAAAGTATGAATAGGTGTATGTATGTATAGATGTATGAATGCATGAATAGATGTATGAATGTATGAATAGGTGTATGTATGCATAGATGTATGAATGTATGTATAGATTAATGAATGTATGAATAGATGTATGAATGTTTGAATAGATGTATGAATGTATGAATAGGTGTATGTATGCATAGATGTATGAATGTATGTATAGATTAAAGAATGTATCAATAGATGTATGATGTATGTATAGATGTATGAATGTATGTATAGATGAATGAATGTATGAATAGATGTATGAATGTATGAATAGGTGTATGTTTGTATAGATGTATTAATGTATGAATATATGTATGTATATGGTGATGTATGAATACATGAATAGGTGTATGTATGTATAGATGTATTAATGTATGAATGTATGAATATATGTATGTATATATAGATGTATGAATATATGGATAGGTGTATATATGTATAGATGTATTAATGTATGAATAGGTGTACATATGTATAGATGTATGAATGCATGAATAGATGTATGAATATATGAACAGGTGTATATATGTATAGATGTATGAATGTATGTATAGATGAATGAATGTATGTATAGATGTATGAATGTATGAATTGGTGTATGTATGTATAGATGTATGAATGTATGTATAGATGAATGAATGTATGTATAGATGTATGAATGTATGTATAGATATATGAATGTATGAATAGATATATGAATGTATGTATAGATGTATGAATGTATGAATAGGTCTATGTATATATAGATGTATGAATGTATGAGTAGGTGTATGTATGTATAGATGTATGAATGTATGAATAGGTGTATGTATGTATAGATGTATGAATTTATGTATAGATGAATGAATGTATGAATAGATGAATGAATGTATGAATAGTTGTATATATGTATAGATGTATGAATGCATGAATAGATGTATGAATATATGAAAATGGGTATGTATGTATGAATGTATGAATAGATGTATGTATATATAGATGTATGAATGTATGAACAGATGTATGTATATATAGATGTATGAATGTATGAATAGATGTATGTATACATAGATGTATGAATGTATGAACAGGTGTATGTATGTTTAGATGTATTAATGTATGAATGTATGAACAGGTGTATGTATTTATAGATGTATGAATGTATGAATAGATGTATGTATATATAGATGTATGAATGTATGAACAGGTGTATGTATGTGTAGATGTATTAATGTATGAATGTATGAACAGGTGTATGTATGTATAGATGTATTATTTTATGAATGTATGAAGAGGTGTATGTATTTATAGATGTATTAATGTATGAATAGATGTTTGTATATATAGATGTATGAATATATGAACAGGTGTATGTATTTATAGAAGTATTAATGTATGAATGAATGAACATGTGTATGTATTTTTAGATGTATGAATGTATGAACAGGTGTATGTATGCATAGATGTATTAATGTATGAATGTATGAATAGGTGTATATATATATAGATGTATTAATGTATGAATAGATGTATGTATATATAGATGTATGAATGTATGAACAGGTGTATGTATTTATAGATGTATGAATGTATGAATAGATGTATGTATATATAGATGTATGAATGTATGAACAGGTATGTATAGATGTATGAATGTATGAACAGGTGTATGTATGTATAGATGTATTAATGTATGAATGTATGAATATATGTATGTATATAAAAATGTATGAATATATGGATAGGTGTATATATGTATAGATGTATGAATGTATGAATAGGTGTATGTATATACAGATGTATGAATGCATGAATAGATGTATGAATATATGAATAGGTGTATATATGTATAGATGTATGAATGTATGTATAGATGAATGAATGTATGTATAGATGTATGAATGTATGAATTGGTGTATGTATGTATAGATGTATGAATGTATGTATAGATGAATGAATGTATGTATAGATGTATGAATGTATGTATAGATGTATGAATGTATGTATAGGTGTATGTATATATAGATGTATGAATGTATGAGTAGGTGTATGTATGTATAGATGTATGAATGTATGAATAGGTGTAAGTATGTATAGGTGTATGAATGTATGTATAGATGAATGAATGTATGAATAGGTGTATATATGTATAGATGTATGAATGCATGAATAGATGTATGACTATATGAATAGGTGTATGTATGTATGTATAGATGAATGAATGTATGAATAGATGTATGAATGTATGAATAGGTGTATGTTTGTATAGATGTATTAATGTATGAATATATGTATGTATATGTAGATGTATGAATATATGAATAGGTGTATGTATGTATAGATGTATGAATAGGTGTATGTATATATAGATGTATGAATGTATGTATAGATGAATGAATGTATGAATAGATGTATGAATGTATGAATAGGTGTATGTATGTATAGATGTATTAATGTATGAATGTATGAATATATGTATGTATATATAGATGTATGAATATATGGATAGGTGTATATAGATGTATGAATGTATGAATAGGTGTACGTATGTATAGATGTATGAATGCATGAATAGATGTATGAATATATGAATAGGTGTATATATGTATAGATGTATGAATGTATGTATAGATGAATGAATGTATGTATAGATGTATGAATGTATGAATTGCTGTATGTATGTATAGATGTATGAATGTATGTATAGATGAATGAATGTATGTATAGATGTATGAATGTATGTATAGATGTATGACTGTATGAATAGATATATGAATGTATGTATAGATGTATGAATGTATAAATAGGTGTGTGTATATATAGATGTATGAATGTATGAGTAGGTGTATGTATGTATAGATGTATGAATGTATGAATAGGTGTATGTATGTATAGATGTATGAATGTATGTATAAATGAATGAATGTATGAATAGGTGTATATATGTATAGATGTATGAATGCATGAATAGATGTATGAATATATGAATAGGTGTATGTATGTATAGATGTATGAAAGTATGAATAGGTATATGTATGTATAGATGTATGAATGCATGAAAAGATGTATGAATGTATGAATAGGTGTATATATGTATAGATGTATGAATGTATGAATAGGTGTATGTATGCATAGATGTATGAATGTATGTATAGATTAATGAATGTATGAATAGATGTATGATGTATGAATAGATGTATGAATGTATAAATAGGTGTATGTATGTATAGATGTATTAATGTATGAATATATGTATGTATATATAGATGTATGAATATATGAATAGGTGTATGTATGCATAGATGTATGAATAGTTGTATGTATATAGATGTATGAATGTATGTATAGATGAATGAATGTATGAATAGATGTATGAATGTATGAATAGGTGTATGTTTGTTTAGATGTATTAATGTATGAATATATGTATGTATATATAGATGTATGAATGTATGTATAGATGAATGAATGTATGAATAGATGTATGAATGTATGAATAGGTGTATGTATATATAGATGTATGAATGTATGAGTAGGTGTATGTATGTATAGATGTATGAATGTATGAATAGGTGTATGTATGTATAGATGTATGAATGTATGTATAGATGAATGAATGTAAGAATAGGTGTATACATGTATAGATGTATGAATGCATGAATAGATGTATGACTATATGAATAGGTGTAGGTATGTATAGATTTATGAAAGTATGAATAGGTGTATGTATGTATAGATGTATGAATGCATGAATAGATGTATGAATGTATGAATAGGTGTATGTATGCATAGATGTATGAATGTATGTATAGATTAATGAATGTATGAATAGATGTATGAATGTATGAATAGATGTATGAATGTATGAATAGGTGTATGTATGCATAGATGTATGAATGTATGTATAGATTAAAGAATGTATGAATAGATGTATGAATGTATGTATAGATGTATGAATGTATGTATAGATGAATGAATGTATGAATAGATGTATGAATGTATGAATAGGTGTATGTTTGTATAGATGTATTAATGTATGAATATATGTATGTATATGGTGATGTATGAATACATGAATAGGTGTATGTATGTATAGATGTATTAATGTATGAATGTATGAATATATGTATGTATATATATAGATGTATGAATATATGGATAGGTGTATATATGTATAGATGTATGAATGTATGAATAGATGTATGTATATATAGATGTATGAATGTATGAACAGGTGTATGTATTTATAGATGTATGAATGTATGAATAGATGTATGTATATTATAGATGTATGAATGTATGAATAGATGTATGTATATATAGCTGTATGAATGTGTGAATAGATGTATGTATATAAAGATGTATGAATGTATGAATAGATGTATGTATACATAGATGTATGAATGTATGAACAGGTGTATGTATGTTTAGATGTATTAATGTATGAATGTATGAACAGGTGTATGTATTTATAGATGTATGAATAGATGTATGTAAATATAGATGTATGAATGTATGAACAGGTGTATGTATGTATAGATGTATTAATGTATGAATGTATGAACAGGTGTATGTATGTATAGATGTATTATTTTATTAATGTATGAAGAGGTGTATGTATTTATAGATGTATTAATGCATGAATAGATGTATGTATATTTAGATGTATGAATATATGAACAGGTGTATGTATTTATAGAAGTATTAATGTATGAATGTATGAATAGGTGTATGTATTTTTAGATGTATGAATGTATGAACAGGTGTATGTATGTATAGATGTATTAATGTATGAATGTATGAATAGGTGTATATATATAGATATATTAATGTATGAATAGATGTATGTATATATAGATGTATTAATGTATGAACAGGTGTATGTATTTATAGATGTATGAATGTATGAATAGATGTATGTATATATAGATGTATGAATGTATAAATAGATGTATGTATATATAGCTGTATGAATGTGTGAATAGATGTATGTATATATAGATGTATGAATGTATGAACAGGTATGTATAGATGTATGAATGTATGAACAGGTGTATGTATGTATAGATGTATGAATGTATGAATAGGTGTATGTATACATAGATGTATGAATGTATGAGTAGGTGTATGTCTGTATAGATGAATGAATGTATGTATAGATGTATGAATGTATGAATAGGGGTATGTATGTATAGATGTATGAATGTATGTATAGATGAATGAATGTATGAATAGATGTATGAATAGGTGTATGTATGTATAGATGTATTAATGTATGAATGTATGAATATATGTATGTATATATAGATGTATGAATATATGGATAGGTGTATATATGTATAGATGTATGAATGTATGAATAGGTGTATGTATGTACAGATGTATGAATGCATGAATAGATGTATGAATATTTGAATAGGGTGTATATATGTATAGATGTATGAATGTATGCATAGATGAATGAATGTATGTATAGATGTATGAATGTATGAATTGGTGTATGTATGTATAGATGTATGAATGTATGTATAGATGAATGAATGTATGTATAGATGTATGAATGTATGTATAGATGTATGAATGTATGAATAGGTGTATGTATATATAGATGTATGAATGTATGAGTAGGTGTATGCATGTAGAGATGTATGAATGTATGAATAGGTGTATGTATGTATAGATGTATGAATGTATGTATAGATGAATGAATGTATGAATAGGTGTATACATGTATAGATGTATGAATGCATGAATAGATGTATGACTATATGAATAGGTGTAGGTATGTATAGATTTATGAAAGTATGAATAGGTGTATGTATGTATAGATGTATGAATGCATGAATAGATGTATGAATGTATGAATAGGTGTATGTATGCATAGATGTATGAATGTATGTATAGATTAATGAATGTATGAATAGATGTATGAATGTTTGAATAGATGTATGAATGTATGAATAGGTGTATGTATGCATAGATGTATGAATGTATGTATAGATTAAAGAATGTATGAATAGATGTATGATGTATGTATAGATGTATGAATGTATGTATAGATGAATGAATGTATGAATAGATGTATGAATGTATGAATAGGTGTATGTTTGTATAGATGTATTAATGTATGAATATATGTATGTATATGGTGATGTATGAATACATGAATAGGTGTATGTATGTATAGATGTATTAATGTATGAATGTATGAATATATGTATGTATGATATAGATGTATGAATATATGGATAGGTGTATATATGTATAGATGTATTAATGTATGAATAGGTGTACATATGTATAGATGTATGAATGCATGAATAGATGTATGAATATATGAACAGGTGTATATATGTATAGATGTATGAATGTATGTATAGATGAATGAATGTATGTATAGATGTATGAATGTATGAATTGGTGTATGTATGTATAGATGTATGAATGTATGTATAGATGAATGAATGTATGTATAGATGTATGAATGTATGTATAGATATATGAATGTATGAATAGATATATGAATGTAGGTATAGATGTATGAATGTATGAATAGGTCTATGTATATATAGATGTATGAATGTATGAGTAGGTGTATGTATGTATAGATGTATGAATGTATGAATAGGA
>NC_091751.1:585000-630749 GCF_043380555.1 Nothobranchius furzeri | reverse complement strand
TAGATGTATGAATGTATGAACAGGTGTATGTATGTTTAGATGTATTAATGTATGAATGTATGAACAGGTGTATGTATTTATAGATGTATGAATGTATGAATAGATGTATGTATATATAGATGTATGAATGTATGAACAGGTGTATGTATGTGTAGATGTATTAATGTATGAATGTATGAACAGGTGTATGTATGTATAGATGTATTATTTTATGAATGTATGAAGAGGTGTATGTATTTATAGATGTATTAATGTATGAATAGATGTTTGTATATATAGATGTATGAATATATGAACAGGTGTATGTATTTATAGAAGTATTAATGTATGAATGAATGAACATGTGTATGTATTTTTAGATGTATGAATGTATGAACAGGTGTATGTATGCATAGATGTATTAATGTATGAATGTATGAATAGGTGTATATATATATAGATGTATTAATGTATGAATAGATGTATGTATATATAGATGTATGAATGTATGAACAGGTGTATGTATTTATAGATGTATGAATGTATGAATAGATGTATGTATATATAGATGTATGAATGTATGAACAGGTATGTATAGATGTATGAATGTATGAACAGGTGTATGTATGTATAGATGTATTAATGTATGAATGTATGAATATATGTATGTATATAAAAATGTATGAATATATGGATAGGTGTATATATGTATAGATGTATGAATGTATGAATAGGTGTATGTATATACAGATGTATGAATGCATGAATAGATGTATGAATATATGAATAGGTGTATATATGTATAGATGTATGAATGTATGTATAGATGAATGAATGTATGTATAGATGTATGAATGTATGAATTGGTGTATGTATGTATAGATGTATGAATGTATGTATAGATGAATGAATGTATGTATAGATGTATGAATGTATGTATAGATGTATGAATGTATGTATAGGTGTATGTATATATAGATGTATGAATGTATGAGTAGGTGTATGTATGTATAGATGTATGAATGTATGAATAGGTGTAAGTATGTATAGGTGTATGAATGTATGTATAGATGAATGAATGTATGAATAGGTGTATATATGTATAGATGTATGAATGCATGAATAGATGTATGACTATATGAATAGGTGTATGTATGTATGTATAGATGAATGAATGTATGAATAGATGTATGAATGTATGAATAGGTGTATGTTTGTATAGATGTATTAATGTATGAATATATGTATGTATATGTAGATGTATGAATATATGAATAGGTGTATGTATGTATAGATGTATGAATAGGTGTATGTATATATAGATGTATGAATGTATGTATAGATGAATGAATGTATGAATAGATGTATGAATGTATGAATAGGTGTATGTATGTATAGATGTATTAATGTATGAATGTATGAATATATGTATGTATATATAGATGTATGAATATATGGATAGGTGTATATAGATGTATGAATGTATGAATAGGTGTACGTATGTATAGATGTATGAATGCATGAATAGATGTATGAATATATGAATAGGTGTATATATGTATAGATGTATGAATGTATGTATAGATGAATGAATGTATGTATAGATGTATGAATGTATGAATTGCTGTATGTATGTATAGATGTATGAATGTATGTATAGATGAATGAATGTATGTATAGATGTATGAATGTATGTATAGATGTATGACTGTATGAATAGATATATGAATGTATGTATAGATGTATGAATGTATAAATAGGTGTGTGTATATATAGATGTATGAATGTATGAGTAGGTGTATGTATGTATAGATGTATGAATGTATGAATAGGTGTATGTATGTATAGATGTATGAATGTATGTATAAATGAATGAATGTATGAATAGGTGTATATATGTATAGATGTATGAATGCATGAATAGATGTATGAATATATGAATAGGTGTATGTATGTATAGATGTATGAATGTATGAATAGGTATATGTATGTATAGATGTATGAATGCATGAAAAGATGTATGAATGTATGAATAGGTGTATATATGTATAGATGTATGAATGTATGAATAGGTGTATGTATGCATAGATGTATGAATGTATGTATAGATTAATGAATGTATGAATAGATGTATGATGTATGAATAGATGTATGAATGTATAAATAGGTGTATGTATGTATAGATGTATTAATGTATGAATATATGTATGTATATATAGATGTATGAATATATGAATAGGTGTATGTATGCATAGATGTATGAATAGTTGTATGTATATAGATGTATGAATGTATGTATAGATGAATGAATGTATGAATAGATGTATGAATGTATGAATAGGTGTATGTTTGTTTAGATGTATTAATGTATGAATATATGTATGTATATATAGATGTATGAATGTATGTATAGATGAATGAATGTATGAATAGATGTATGAATGTATGAATAGGTGTATGTATATATAGATGTATGAATGTATGAGTAGGTGTATGTATGTATAGATGTATGAATGTATGAATAGGTGTATGTATGTATAGATGTATGAATGTATGTATAGATGAATGAATGTAAGAATAGGTGTATACATGTATAGATGTATGAATGCATGAATAGATGTATGACTATATGAATAGGTGTAGGTATGTATAGATTTATGAAAGTATGAATAGGTGTATGTATGTATAGATGTATGAATGCATGAATAGATGTATGAATGTATGAATAGGTGTATGTATGCATAGATGTATGAATGTATGTATAGATTAATGAATGTATGAATAGATGTATGAATGTATGAATAGATGTATGAATGTATGAATAGGTGTATGTATGCATAGATGTATGAATGTATGTATAGATTAAAGAATGTATGAATAGATGTATGAATGTATGTATAGATGTATGAATGTATGTATAGATGAATGAATGTATGAATAGATGTATGAATGTATGAATAGGTGTATGTTTGTATAGATGTATTAATGTATGAATATATGTATGTATATGGTGATGTATGAATACATGAATAGGTGTATGTATGTATAGATGTATTAATGTATGAATGTATGAATATATGTATGTATATATATAGATGTATGAATATATGGATAGGTGTATATATGTATAGATGTATGAATGTATGAATAGATGTATGTATATATAGATGTATGAATGTATGAACAGGTGTATGTATTTATAGATGTATGAATGTATGAATAGATGTATGTATATATAGATGTATGAATGTATGAATAGATGTATGTATATATAGCTGTATGAATGTGTGAATAGATGTATGTATATAAAGATGTATGAATGTATGAATAGATGTATGTATACATAGATGTATGAATGTATGAACAGGTGTATGTATGTTTAGATGTATTAATGTATGAATGTATGAACAGGTGTATGTATTTATAGATGTATGAATAGATGTATGTAAATATAGATGTATGAATGTATGAACAGGTGTATGTATGTATAGATGTATTAATGTATGAATGTATGAACAGGTGTATGTATGTATAGATGTATTATTTTATTAATGTATGAAGAGGTGTATGTATTTATAGATGTATTAATGCATGAATAGATGTATGTATATTTAGATGTATGAATATATGAACAGGTGTATGTATTTATAGAAGTATTAATGTATGAATGTATGAATAGGTGTATGTATTTTTAGATGTATGAATGTATGAACAGGTGTATGTATGTATAGATGTATTAATGTATGAATGTATGAATAGGTGTATATATATAGATATATTAATGTATGAATAGATGTATGTATATATAGATGTATTAATGTATGAACAGGTGTATGTATTTATAGATGTATGAATGTATGAATAGATGTATGTATATATAGATGTATGAATGTATAAATAGATGTATGTATATATAGCTGTATGAATGTGTGAATAGATGTATGTATATATAGATGTATGAATGTATGAACAGGTATGTATAGATGTATGAATGTATGAACAGGTGTATGTATGTATAGATGTATGAATGTATGAATAGGTGTATGTATACATAGATGTATGAATGTATGAGTAGGTGTATGTCTGTATAGATGAATGAATGTATGTATAGATGTATGAATGTATGAATAGGGGTATGTATGTATAGATGTATGAATGTATGTATAGATGAATGAATGTATGAATAGATGTATGAATAGGTGTATGTATGTATAGATGTATTAATGTATGAATGTATGAATATATGTATGTATATATAGATGTATGAATATATGGATAGGTGTATATATGTATAGATGTATGAATGTATGAATAGGTGTATGTATGTACAGATGTATGAATGCATGAATAGATGTATGAATATTTGAATAGGTGTATATATGTATAGATGTATGAATGTATGCATAGATGAATGAATGTATGTATAGATGTATGAATGTATGAATTGGTGTATGTATGTATAGATGTATGAATGTATGTATAGATGAATGAATGTATGTATAGATGTATGAATGTATGTATAGATGTATGAATGTATGAATAGGTGTATGTATATATAGATGTATGAATGTATGAGTAGGTGTATGCATGTAGAGATGTATGAATGTATGAATAGGTGTATGTATGTATAGATGTATGAATGTATGTATAGATGAATGAATGTATGAATAGGTGTATACATGTATAGATGTATGAATGCATGAATAGATGTATGACTATATGAATAGGTGTAGGTATGTATAGATTTATGAAAGTATGAATAGGTGTATGTATGTATAGATGTATGAATGCATGAATAGATGTATGAATGTATGAATAGGTGTATGTATGCATAGATGTATGAATGTATGTATAGATTAATGAATGTATGAATAGATGTATGAATGTTTGAATAGATGTATGAATGTATGAATAGGTGTATGTATGCATAGATGTATGAATGTATGTATAGATTAAAGAATGTATGAATAGATGTATGATGTATGTATAGATGTATGAATGTATGTATAGATGAATGAATGTATGAATAGATGTATGAATGTATGAATAGGTGTATGTTTGTATAGATGTATTAATGTATGAATATATGTATGTATATGGTGATGTATGAATACATGAATAGGTGTATGTATGTATAGATGTATTAATGTATGAATGTATGAATATATGTATGTATATATAGATGTATGAATATATGGATAGGTGTATATATGTATAGATGTATTAATGTATGAATAGGTGTACATATGTATAGATGTATGAATGCATGAATAGATGTATGAATATATGAACAGGTGTATATATGTATAGATGTATGAATGTATGTATAGATGAATGAATGTATGTATAGATGTATGAATGTATGAATTGGTGTATGTATGTATAGATGTATGAATGTATGTATAGATGAATGAATGTATGTATAGATGTATGAATGTATGTATAGATATATGAATGTATGAATAGATATATGAATGTAGGTATAGATGTATGAATGTATGAATAGGTCTATGTATATATAGATGTATGAATGTATGAGTAGGTGTATGTATGTATAGATGTATGAATGTATGAATAGGTGTATGTATGTATAGATGTATGAATTTATGTATAGATGAATGAATGTATGAATAGATGAATGAATGTATGAATAGTTGTATATATGTATAGATGTATGAATGCATGAATAGATGTATGAATATATGAAAATGGGTATGTATGTATGAATGTATGAATAGATGTATGTATATATAGATGTATGAATGTATGAACAGATGTATGTATATATAGATGTATGAATGTATGAATAGATGTATGTATACATAGATGTATGAATGTATGAACAGGTGTATGTATGTTTAGATGTATTAATGTATGAATGTATGAACAGGTGTATGTATTTATAGATGTATGAATGTATGAATAGATGTATGTATATATAGATGTATGAATGTATGAACAGGTGTATGTATGTGTAGATGTATTAATGTATGAATGTATGAACAGGTGTATGTATGTATAGATGTATTATTTTATGAATGTATGAAGAGGTGTATGTATTTATAGATGTATTAATGTATGAATAGATGTTTGTATATATAGATGTATGAATAGATGAACAGGTGTATGTATTTATAGAAGTATTAATGTATGAATGTATGAACATGTGTATGTATTTTTAGATGTATGAATGTATGAACAGGTGTATGTATGCATAGATGTATTAATGTATGAATGTATGAATAGGTGTATATATATATAGATGTATTAATGTATGAATAGATGTATGTATATATAGATGTATGAATGTATGAAGAGGTGTATGTATTTATAGATGTATGAATGTATGAATAGATGTATGTATATATAGATGTATGAATGTATGAACAGGTATGTATAGATGTATGAATGTATGAACAGGTGTATGTATGTATAGATGTATTAATGTATGAATGTATGAATATATGTATGTATATAAAAATGTATGAATATATGGATAGGTGTATATATGTATAGATGTATGAATGTATGAATAGGTGTATGTATATACAGATGTATGAATGCATGAATAGATGTATGAATATATGAATAGGTGTATATATGTATAGATGTATGAATGTATGTATAGATGAATGAATGTATGTATAGATGTATGAATGTATGAATTGGTGTATGTATGTATAGATGTATGAATGTGTGTATAGATGAATGAATGTATGTATAGATGTATGAATGTATGTATAGATGTATGAATGTATGAATAGGTGTATGTATATATAGATGTATGAATGTATGAGTAGGTGTATGTATGTATAGATGTATGAATGTATGAATAGGTGTAAGTATGTATAGGTGTATGAATGTATGTATAGATGAATGAATGTATGAATAGGTGTATATATGTATAGATGTATGAATGCATGAATAGATGTATGACTATATGAATAGGTGTATGTATGTATGTATAGATGAATGAATGTATGAATAGATGTATGAATGTATGAATAGGTGTATGTTTGTATAGATGTATTAATGTATGAATATATGTATGTATATGTAGATGTATGAATATATGAATAGGTGTATGTATGTATAGATGTATGAATAGGTGTATGTATATATAGATGTATGAATGTATGTATAGATGAATGAATGTATGAATAGATGTATGAATGTATGAATAGGTGTATGTATGTATAGATGTATTAATGTATGAATGTATGAATATATGTATGTATATATAGATGTATGAATATATGGATAGGTGTATATAGATGTATGAATGTATGAATAGGTGTACGTATGTATAGATGTATGAATGCATGAATAGATGTATGAATATATGAATAGGTGTATATATGTATAGATGTATGAATGTATGTATAGATGAATGAATGTATGTATAGATGTATGAATGTATGAATTGCTGTATGTATGTATAGATGTATGAATGTATGTATAGATGAATGAATGTATGTATAGATGTATGAATGTATGTATAGATGTATGAATGTATGAATAGATATATGAATGTATGTATAGATGTATGAATGTATAAATAGGTGTGTGTATATATAGATGTATGAATGTATGAGTAGGTGTATGTATGTATAGATGTATGAATGTATGAATAGGTGTATGTATGTATAGATGTATGAATGTATGTATAAATGAATGAATGTATGAATAGGTGTATATATGTATAGATGTATGAATGCATGAATAGATGTATGAATATATGAATAGGTGTATGTATGTATAGATGTATGAAAGTATGAATAGGTATATGTATGTATAGATGTATGAATGCATGAAAAGATGTATGAATGTATGAATAGGTGTATATATGTATAGATGTATGAATGTATGAATAGGTGTATGTATGCATAGATGTATGAATGTATGTATAGATTAATGAATGTATGAATAGATGTATGATGTATGAATAGATGTATGAATGTATAAATAGGTGTATGTATGTATAGATGTATTAATGTATGAATATATGTATGTATATATAGATGTATGAATATATGAATAGGTGTATGTATGCATAGATGTATGAATAGTTGTATGTATATAGATGTATGAATGTATGTATAGATGAATGAATGTATGAATAGATGTATGAATGTATGAATAGGTGTATGTTTGTTTAGATGTATTAATGTATGAATATATGTATGTATATATAGATGTATGAATGTATGTATAGATGAATGAATGTATGAATAGATGTATGAATGTATGAATAGGTGTATGTATGTATAGATGTATGAATAGGTGTATGTATATATAGATGTATGACTGTAGGAACTGGTGTATGCATTTATAGATGTCTTAATGTATGAATGTATGAAAACATGTATGTAAATATAGCTGTATGAATGTATGAATAGATGCATGTATGTATAGATGTTTGAATGTATGAACAGGTGGGTGTATTTATAGATGTATTAATGTATGAATTTATGAAGAGGTGTATGTATGTATAGATGTATTAATGTTTGAATAGATGTATGTATGTATGTATGTATGAATGTATGAATAGATGTATGAATATATGAATAGGTGTATATATGTATAGATGTATGAATGTATGTATTGATGAATGAATGTATGTATAGATGTATGAATGTATGAATTGGTGTATGTATGTATAGATGTATGAATGTATGTATAGATGAATGAATGTATGTATAGATGTATGAATGCATGTATAGATAGATGAATGTATGAATAGATATATGAATGTATGTATAGATGTATGAATGTATGAATAGGTGTATGTATATATAGATGTATGAATGTATGAATAGGTGTATGTATGTATAGATGTATGAATGTATGTATAGATGAATGAATGTATGAATAGGTGTATATATGTATAGATGTATGAATGCATGAATAGATGTATGAATATATGAATAGGTGTATGTATGTATAGATGTATGAAAGTATGAATAGGTGTATGTATGTATAGATGTATGAATGCATGAGTAGATGTATGAATGTATGAATAGGTGTATGTATGCATAGATGTATGAATGTATGTATAGATTAATGAATGTATGAATAGATGTATGAATGTATGAAAAGATGTATGAATGTATGAATAGGTGTATGTATGTATAGATGTATGAATGTATGTATAGATGAATGAATGTATGAATAGATGTATGAATGTATGAATAGGTGTATGTTTGTATAGATGTATTAATGTATGAATATATCTATGTATATATAGATGTATGAATGTATGTATAGATGAAAGAATGTATGAATAGATGTATGAATGTATGAATAGGTGTATGTATGTATAGATGTATGAATAGGTGTATGTATATATAGATGTATGACTGTAGGAACTGGTGTATGTATTTATAGATGTATTAATTTATGAATGTATGAATAGATGTATGTATATATAGCTGTATGAATGTATGAATAGATGTATGTATGTATAGATGTATGAATATAAGAACAGGTGTATGTATTTATAGAAGTATTAATGTATGAATGTATGAACAGGTGTATGTATTTTTAGATGTATGAATGTATGAACAGGTGTATGTATGTATAGATGTAATAATGTATGTATGTATTAATAGGTGTATATATATATATAGATGTATTAATGTATGAATAGATGTATGTATATATAGATGTATGAATGTATGAACAGGTGTCTGTATTTATAGATGTATGAATGTATGAATAGATGTATGTATATGTAGATGTATGAATGTATAAATAGATGTATGTATATATAGCTGTATGAATGTGTGAATAGATGTACGTATATATAGATGTATGAATGTATGAACAGGTTTGTATAGATGTATGAATGTATGAACAGGTGTATGTATGTATAGATGTATGAATGTATGAATAGGTGTATGTATATATAGATGTATGAATGTATGAGTAGGTGTATGTCTGTATAGATGAATGAATGTATGTATAGATGTATGAATGTATGAATTGGTGTATGTATGTATAGATGTATGAATGTATGTATAGATGTATGAATGTATGTATAGATGTATGAATGTATGAATAGATGTATGAATGTATGAATAGATCTATGAATGTATGTATAGATGTATGAATGTATGAATAGGTGTATGTATATATAGATGTATGAATGTATGAATAGGGGTATGTATGTATAGATGTATGAATGTATGTATAGATGAATGAATGTATGAATAGATGTATGAATGTATGAATAGGTGTATGTATGTATAGATGTATTAATGTATGAATGTATGAATATATGTATGTATATATAGATGTATGAATATATGGATAGGTGTATATATGTATAGATGTATGAATGTATGACTAGGTGTATGTATGTACAGATGTATGAATGCATGAATAGATGTATGAATATTTGAATAGGTGTATATATGTATAGATGTATGAATGTATGCATAGATGAATGAATGTATGTATAGATGTATGAATGTATGAATTGGTGTATGTATGTATAGATGTATGAATGTATGTATAGATGAATGAATGTATGTATAGATGTATGAATGTATGTATAGATGTATGAATGTATGAATAGGTGTATGTATATATAGATGTATGAATGTATGAGTAGGTGTATGTATGTAGAGATGCATGAATGTATGAATAGGTGTATGTATGTATAGATGTATGAATGTATGTATAGATGAATGAATGTATGAATAGGTGTATACATGTATAGATGTATGAATGCATGAATAGATGTATGACTATATGAATAGGTGTACGTATGTATAGATGTATGAAAGTATGAATAGGTGTATGTGTGTATAGATGTATGAATGCATGAATAGATGTATGAATGTATGAATAGGTGTATGTATGCATAGATGTATGAATGTATGTATAGATTAATGAATGTATGAATAGATGTATGAATGTATGAATAGATGTATGAATGTATGAATAGGTGTATGTATGCATAGATGTATGAATGTATGTAGGGATTAAAGAATGTATGAATTGATGTATGAATGTATGTATAGATGTATGAATGTATGTATAGATGAATGAATGTATGAATAGATGTATGAATGTATGAATAGGTGTATGTTTGTATAGATGTATTAATGTATGAATATATGTATGTAAATGGTGATGTATGAATATATGAATAGGTGTATGTATGTATAGATGTATTAATGTATGAATGTATGAATATATGTATGTATATATAGATGTATGAATATATGGATAGGTGTATATATGTATAGATGTATGAATGTATGAATAGGTGTACATATGTATAGATGTATGAATGCATGAATAGATGTATGAATATATGAATAGGTGTATATATGTATAGATGTATGAATGTATGTATAGATGAATGAATGTATGTATAGATGTATGAATGTATGAATTGGTGTATGTATGTATAAATGTATGAATGTATGTATAGATGAATGAATGTATGTATAGATGTATGAATGTATGTATAGATATATGAATGTATGAATAGATATATGAATGTATGTATAGATGTATGAATGTATGAATAGGTGTATGTATATATAGATGTATGAGTAGGTGTATGTATGTATAGATGTATGAATGTATGAATAGGTGTAAGTATGTATAGATGTATGAATGTATGTATAGATGAATGAATGTATGAATAGCTGTATATATGTATAGATGTATGAATGCATGAATAGATGTATGACTATATGAATAGGTGTATGCATGTATAGATGTATGAAAGTATGAATAGGTGTATGTATGTATAGATGTATGAATGCATGAATAGATGTATGAATGTATGACTAGGTGTATGTATGCATATATGTATGAATGTATGTATAGATTAATGAATGTATGAATAGATGTATGAATGTATGAATAGATGTATGAATGTATGAATAGGTGTATGTATGCATAGATGTATGAATGTATGTATAGATTAATGAATGTATGAATAGATGTATGAATGTATGTATAGATGTATGAATGTATGTATAGATGAATGAATGTATGAATAGATGTATGAATGTATGAATAGGTGTATGTTTGTATAGATGTATTAATGTATGAATATATGTATGTATATGTAGATGTATGAATATATGAATAGGTGTATGTATGTATAGATGTATGAATAGGTGTATGTATATATAGATTTATGAATGTATGTATAGATGAATAAATGTATGAATAGATGTATGAATGTATGAATAGGTGTATGTATGTATAGATGTATTAATGTATGAATGTATGAATATATGTATGTATATATAGATGTATGAATATATGGATAGGTGTATATAGATGTATGAATGTATGAATAGGTGTACGTATGTATAGATGTATGAATGCATGAATAGATGTATGAATATATGAATAGGTGTATGTATGTATAGATGTATGAATGTATGTATAGATGAATGAATATATGTATAGATGTATGAATGTATGAATTGGTGTATGTATGTATAGATGTATGAATGTATGTATAGATGAATGAATGTATGTATAGATGTATGAATGTATGTATAGATGTATGAATGTATGAATATATATATGAATGTATGTATAGATGTATGAATGTATGAATAGGTGTGTGTATATATAGATGTATGAATGTATGAGTAGGTGTATGTATGTATAGATGTATGAATGTATGAATAGGTGTATGTATGTATAGATGTATGAATGTAAGTATAAATGAATGAATGTATGAATAGGTGTATATATGTATAGATGTATGAATGCATGAATAGATGTATGAATATATAAATAGGTGTATGTATGTATAGATGTATGAAAGTCTGAATAGGTGTATGTATGTATAGATGTATGAATGTATGAATAGGTGTACATATGTATAGATGTATGAATGCATGAATAGATGTATGAATATATGAATAGGTGTATATATGTATAGATGTATGAATGTATGTATAGATGAATGAATGTATTTATAGATGTATGAATGTATGAATTGGTGTATGTATGTATAGATGTATGAATGTATGTATAGATGAATGAATGTATGTATAGATGTATGAATGTATGTATAGATATATGAATGTATGAATAGATATATGAATGTATGTATAGATGTATGAATGTATGAATAGGTGTATGTATATATAGATGTATGAATGTATGAGTAGGTGTATGTATGTATAGATGTATGAATGTATGAATAGGTGTATGTATGTATAGATGTATGAATGTATGTATAGATGAATAAATGTATGAATAGATGAATGAATGTATGAATAGTTGTATATATGTATAGATGTATGAATGCATGAATAGATGTATGAATATATGAATAGGTGTATGTATGTATGAATGTATGAATAGATGTATGTATATATAGATGTATGAATGTATGAACAGATGTATGTATATATAGATGTATGAATGTATGAATAGATGTATGTATACAAAGATGTATGAATGTATGAACAGGTGTATGTATGTTTAGATGTATTAATGTATGAATGTATGAACAGGTGTATGTATTTATAGATGTATGAATGTATGAATAGATGTATGTATATATAGATGTATGAATGTATGAACAGGTGTATGTATGTATAGATGTATTAATGTATGAATGTATGAACATGTGTATGTATGTATAGATGTATTATTTTATGAATGTATGAAGAGGTGTATGTATTTATAGATGTATTAATGTATGAATAGAAGTATGTATATATAGATGTATGAATTTATGAACAGGTGTATGTATTTTTAGATGTATGAATGTATGAAGAGGTGTATGTATGCATAGATGTATTAATGTATGAATGTATGAATAGGTGTATATATATATATATATATATATATATATATATATATATATATATATATATATATATATATATATATATATATATATATATATATATATATATAGATGTATTAATGTATGAATAGATGTATGTATATATAGATGTATGAATGTATGAACAGGTGTATGTATTTATAGATGTATGAATGTATGAATAGATGTATGTATATATAGATGTATGAATGTATGAATAGATGTATGTATATATAGCTGTATGAATGTGTGAATAGATGTATATATATATAGATGTATGAATGTATGAACAGGTATGTATAGATGTATGAATGCATGAACAGGTGTATGTATGTATAGATGTATTAATGTATGAATGTATGAATATATGTATGTATATATAGATGTATGAATATATGGATAGGTGTATATATGTATAGATGTATGAATGTATGAATAGGTGTATGTATGTACAGATGTATGAATGCATGAATAGATGTATGAATATATCAATAGGTGTATATATGTATAGATGTATGAATGTATGTATAGATGAATGAATGTATGTATAGATGTATGAATGTATGAATTGGTGTATGTATGCATAGATGTATGAATGTATGTATAGATGAATGAATGTATGTATAGATGTATGAATGTATGTATAGATGTATGAATGTATGAATAGGTGTATGTATATATAGATGTATGAATGTATGAGTAGGTGTATGTATGTATAGATGTATGAATGTATGAATAGGTGTAAGTATGTATAGATGTATGAATGCATGAATAGATGTATGACTATATGAATAGGTGTATGTATTTATAGATGTATGAAAGTATGAATAGGTGTATGTATGTATAGATGTATGAATGCATGAATAGATGTATGAATGTATGACTAGGTGTATGTATGCATAGATGTATGAATGTATGTATAGATTAATGAATGTATGAATAGATGTATGAATAGATGTATGAATGTATGAATAGGTGTATGTATGCATAGATGTATGAATGTATGTATAGATTAATGAATTTATGAATAGATGTATGAATGTATGTATAGATGTATGAATGTATGTATAGATGAATGAATGTATGAATAGATGTATGAATGTATGAATAGGTGTATGTTTGTATAGATGTATTAATGTATGAATATATGTATGTACATGTAGATGTATGAATATATGAATAGGTGTATGTATGTATAGATGTATGAATAGGTGTATGTATATATAGATGTATGAATGTATGTATAGATGAATAAATGTATGAATAGATGTATGAATGTATGAATAGGTGTATGTATGTATAGATGTATTAATGTATGAATGTATGAATATATGTATGTATATAAAGATGTATGAATATATGGATAGGTGTATATAGATGTATGAATGTATGAATAGGTGTACGTATGTATAGATGTATGAATGCATGAATAGATGTATGAATATATGAATAGGTGTATATATGTATAGATGTATGAATGTATGTATAGATGAATGAATGTATGTATAGATGTATGAATGTATGAATTGGTGTATGTATGTATAGATGTATGAATGTATGTATAGATGAATGAATGTATGTATAGATGTATGAATGTATGTATAGATGTATGAATGTATGAATATATATATGAATGTATGTATAGATGTATGAATGTATGAATAGGTGTGTGTATATATAGATGTATGAATGTATGAGTAGGTGTATGTATGTATAGATGTATGAATGTATGAATAGGTGTATGTTTGTATAGATGTATGAATGTATGTATAAATGAATGAATGTATGAATAGGTGTATATATGTATAGATGTATGAATGCATGAATAGATGTATGAATATATGAATAGGTGTATGTATGTATAGATGTATGAATGCATGAAAAGATGTATGAATGTATGAATAGGTGTATATATGTATAGATGTATGAATGTATGAATAGGTGTATGTATGCATAGATGTATGAATGTATGTATAGATTAATGAATGTATGAATAGATGTATGAATGTATGAATAGATGTATGAATGTATGAATAGGTGTATGTATGTATAGATGTATTAATGTAAGAATATATGTATGTATATATAGATGTATGAATATATGAATAGGTGTATGTATGCATAGATGTATGAATAGGTGTATGTAGATATAGATGTATGAATGTATGTATAGGTGAATGAATGTATGAATAGATGTATGAATGTATGAATAGGTGTATGTTTGTATAGATGTATTAATGTATGAATATATGTATGTATATATAGATGTATGAATGTATGTATAGATGAATGAATGTATGAATAGATGTATGAATGTATGAATAGGTGTATGTATGTATAGATGTATGAATAGGTGTATGTATATATAGATGTATGACTGTAGGAACTGGTGTATGTATTTATAGATGTATTAATGTATGAATGTATGAATAGATGTATGTAAATATAGCTGTATGAATGTATGAATAGATGTATGTATGTATAGATGTTTGAATGTATGAACAGGTGTATGTATTTATAGATGTATTAATGTATGAATGTATGAAGAGGTGTATGTATGTATAGATGTATTAATGTATGAATAGATGTATGTATGTATGTATGTATGAATGTATGAATAGATGCATGAATATATGAATAGGTGTATATATGTATAGATGTATGAATGTATGTATTGATGAATGAATGTATGTATAGATGTATGAATGTATGAATTGGTGTATGTATGTATAGATGTATGAATGTATGTATAGATGAATGAATGTATGTATAGATGTATGAATGTATGAATAGATATATGAATGTATGTATATATGTATGAATGTATGAATAGGTGTATGTATATATAGATGTATGAATGTATGAGTAGTTGTATGTATGTATAGATGTATGAATGTATGAATAGGTGTATGTATGTATAGATGTATGAATGTATGTATAGATGAATGAATGTATGAATAGGTGTATATGTGTATAGATGTATGAATGCATGAATAGATGTATGAATATATGAATAGGTGTATGTATGTATAGATGTATGAAAGTATGAATAGGTGTATGTATGTATAGATGTATGAATGCATGAGTAGATGTATGAATGTATGAATAGGTGTATGTATGCATAGATGTATGAATGTATGTATAGATGTATGAATGTATGAATAGATGTATGAATGTATGAATAGATGTATGAATGTATGAATAGGTGTATGTATGTATAGATGTATGAATGTATGTATAGATGAATGAATGTGTGAATAGATGTATGAATGTATGAATAGGTGTATGTTTGTATAGATGTATTAATGTATGAATATATGTATGTATATATAGATGTATGAATATATGAATAGGTGTATGTATGCATAGATGTATGAATAGGTGTATGTATATATAGATGTATGAATGTATGTATAGATGAATGAATGTATGAATAGATGTATGAATGTATGAATAGGTGTATGTATGTATAGATGTATGAATAGGTGTATGTATATATAGATGTATGACTGTAGGAACTGGTCTATGTATTTATAGATGTATTAATTTATGAATGTATGAATAGATGTATGTATATATAGCTGTATGAATGTATGAATAGATGTATGTATGTATAGATGTATGAATGTATGAACAGGTGTATGTATTTATAGATGTATTAATGTATGAATGTATGAAGAGGTGTATGTATGTATAGATGTATTAATGTATGAATAGATGTATGTCTGTATGTATGTATGAATGTATGAAGAGGTGTATGTATTTATAGATGTATTAATGTATGAATGTATGAACAGGTGTATGAATTTATAGATGTATTCATGTACGAATGTATGAAGAGGTGTGTGTATGTATAGATGTATTAATGTATGAATAGATGTATGTATGTATGTATGTATGTATGTATGTATGAATGTATGAAGAGGTGTATGTATTTATAGATGTATTAATGTATGAATGTATGAACAGGTGTATGTATGTATGTATAGATGTATTAATGTATGAATGTATGAATAGATGTATGTATATATAGCTGTATGAATTTATGAATAGATGTATGTATGTATAGATGTATGAATGTATGAACAGGTGTATGTATTTATAGATGTATTAATGTATGAATGTATGAACAGGTGTATGTATGTATGTATAGATGTATTAATGTATGAATGTATGAATAGATGTATGTATATATAGCTGTATGAATTTATGAATAGATGTATGTATGTATAGATGTATGAATGTATGAACAGGTGTATGTATTTACAGATGTATTAATGTATGAATGTATGAAGAGGTGTATGTATTTATAGATGTATGAATGTCTGAATAGATGTATGTATATATAGCTGTATGAATGTATGAATAGATGTATTTATGTATAGATGCATGAATGTATGAACAGGTGTATGTATTTATAGATGTATTAATGTATGAATGTATGAAGAGGTGTATTTATTTATAGATTTATGAATGTATGAATAGATGTATGTATGTATGTATGAATGTATGAAGAGGTGTATGTATGTATAGATGTATTAATCTATGAATGTATGAACAGGTGTATGTATTTATAGATGTATGAATGTATGAATAGATGTATGTATATATAGATGTATGAATGTATGAACAGGTGTGTGTATGTATAGATGTATGAATGTATGAATAGATGTATGCATACATAGATGTATGAATGTATGAACAGGTGTATGTATTTATAGATGTATTAATGTATGAATGTATGAATAGATGTATGTATATATAAATGTATGAATGTATGAACAAGTGTATGTATGTATAGATGTATTAATGTATGAATGTATGAACAGGTGTATGTATTTATAGATGTATTAATGTATGAATAGATGTATGTATATATAGATGTATGAATGTATGAATAGATGTATGTATACATAGATGTATGAATGTATGAACAGGTGTATGTATGTTTAGATGTATTAATCAATGAATGTATGAACAGGTGTATGTATTTATAGATGTATGAATGTATGAATAGATGTATATATATATATATATAGATGTATGAATGTATGAACAGGTGTATGTATGTATAGATGTATGAATGTATGAATAGATGTATGTATACATAGATGTATGAATGTATGAACAGATGTATGTATATATAGATGTATGAATGTATGAATAGATGTATGTATACATAGATGTATGAATGTATGAACAGGTGTATGTATGTTTAGATGTATTAATGTATGAATGTATTAACAGGTGTATGTATTTATAGATGTACGAATGTATGAATAGATGTATGTATATATAGATGTATGAATGTATGAACAGGTGTATGTATGTATAGATGTATTAATGTATGAATGTATGAACAGGTGTATGTATGTATAGACGTATTATTTTATGAATGTATGAAGAGGTGTATGTATTTATAGATGTATTAATGTATGAATAGATGTATGTATATATAGATGTATGAATGTATGAACAGGTGTATGTATATATAGAAGTATTAATGTATGAACAGGTGTATGTATTTTTAGATGTATGAATGTATGAACAGGTGTATGTATGTATAGATGTATGAATGTATGAACAGATGTATGTATATATAGATGTATGAATGTATGAATAGATGTATGTATACATAGATGTATGAATGTATGAACAGGTGTATGTATGTTTAGATGTATTAATGTATGAATGTATGAACAGGTGTATGTATTTATAGATGTACGAATGTATGAATAGATGTATGTATATATAGATGTATGAATGTATGAACAGGTGTGTGTATGTATAGATGTATGAATGTATGAATAGATGTATGCAAACATAGATGTATGAATGTATGAACAGGTGTATGTATTTATAGATGTATTAATGTATGAATGTATGAATAGATGTATGTATATATAAATGTATGAATGTATGAACAAGTGTATGTATGTATAGATGTATTAATGTATGAATGTATGAACAGGTGTATGTATTTATAGATGTATTAATGTATGAATAGATGTATGTATATATAGATGTATGAATGTATGAATAGATGTATGTATACATAGATGTATGAATGTATGAACAGGTGTATGTATGTTTAGATGTATTAATCAATGAATGTATGAACAGGTGTATGTATTTATAGATGTATGAATGTATGAATAGATGTATATATATATATATATATATATATATATATATATATATATATATATATATATATATATATATATATATATATATATATGTATGAATGTATGAACAGGTGTATGTATGTATAGATGTATGAATGTATGAATAGATGTATGTATACATAGATGTATGAATGTATGAACAGATGTATGTATATATAATGTATGAATGTATGAATAGATGTATGTATACATAGATGTATGAATGTATGAACAGGTGTATGTATGTTTAGATGTATTAATGTATGAATGTATGAACAGGTGTATGTATTTATAGATGTACGAATGTATGAATAGATGTATGTATATATAGATGTATGAATGTATGAACAGGTGTATGTATGTATAGATGTATTAATGTATGAATGTATGAACAGGTGTATGTATGTATAGACGTATTATTTTATGAATGTATGAAGAGGTGTATGTATTTATAGATGTATTAATGTATGAATAGATGTATGTATATATAGATGTATGAATGTATGAACAGGTGTATGTATATATAGAAGTATTAATGTATGAATGTATGAACAGGTGTATGTATTTTTAGATGTATGAATGTATGAACAGGTGCATGTATGTATAGATGTATGAATGTATGAACAGATGTATGTATATATAGATGTATGAATGTATGAATAGATGTATGTATACATAGATGTATGAATGTATGAACAGGTGTATGTATGTTTAGATGTATTAATGTATGAATGTATGAACAGGTGTATGTATTTATAGATGTACGAATGTATGAATAGATGTATGTATATATAGATGTATGAATGTATGAACAGGTGTATGTATGTATAGATTTAATAATGTATGAATGTATGAACAGGTGTATGTATGTATAGATGTATTAATATATGAATGTATGAAGAGGTGTATGTATTTATAGATGTATTAATGTATGAATAGATGTATGTATATATAGATGTATGAATATATGAACAGGTGTATGTATTTATAGAAGTATTAATGTATGAATGTATGAACAGGTGTATGTATTTTTAGATGTATGAATGTATGAACAGGTGTATGTATGTATAGATGTATGAATGTATGAACAGATGTATGTATATATAGATGTATGAATGTATGAATAGATGTATGTATACATAGATGTATGAATGTATGAACAGGTGTATGTATGTTTAGATGTATTAATGTATGAATGTATGAACAGGTGTATGTATTTATAGATGTACGAATGTATGAATAGATGTATGTATATATAGATGTATGAATGTATGAACAGGTGTATGTATGTATAGATTTAATAATGTATGAATGTATGAACAGGTGTATGTATGTATAGATGTATTAATGTATGAATGTATGAAGAGGTGTATGTATTTATAGATGTATTAATGTATGAATAGATGTATGTATATATAGATGTATGAATATATGAACAGGTGTATGTATTTATAGAAGTATTAATGTATGAATGCATGAACAGGTGTATGTATTTTTAGATGTATGAATGTATGAACAGGTGTATGTATGTATAGATGTATTAATGTATGAATGTATGAACAGGTGTATGTATATAGATGTATTAATGTATGAATAGATGTATGTATATATAGATGTATGAATGTATGAACAGGTGTATGTATATATAGATGTATGAATGTATGAATAGATGTATGTATGTATAGATGTATGAATGTATGAACAGGTGTATGTATTTATAGATGTATGAATGTATGAATAGATGTATGTGTATATAGATGTATGAATGTATGAATAGATGTATGTATGTATATATATATATATATATATATATATATAGCTGTATGAATGTGTGAATAGATGTATGTATATATAGATGTATGACTGTATGAACAGGTATGTATAGATGTATGAATGTATGAACAGGTGTATGTATGTATAGATGTATGTATATATAGATGTATGAATGTATGAACAGATGTATGTATATATAGATGTATGAATGTATGAATAGATGTATGTATACATAGATGTATGAATGTATGAACAGATGTATGTATATATAGATGTATGAATGTATGAATAGATGTATGTATACATAGATGTATGAATGTATGAACAGGTGTATGTATTTATAGATGTATGAATGTATGAATAGATGTATGTATATATAGATGTATGAATGTATGAACAGGTGTATGTATTTATAGATGTATTAATGTATGAATGTATGAACAGGTGTATGTATGTATAGATGTATTATTTTATGAATGTATGAAGAGGTGTATGTATGTATAGATGTATTAATGTATTAATAGATGTATGTATATATAGATGTATGAATATATGAACAGGTGTATGTATTTATAGAAGTATTAATGTATGAATGTATGAACAGGTGTATGTATTTTTAGATGTATGAATGTATGAACAGGTATATCTATGTATAGATGTATTAATGTATGAATGTATGAACAGGTGTATGTATGTATAGATGTATTAATGTATGAATGTATGAACAGGTATATCTATGTATAGATGTATTAATGTATGAATGTATGAACAGGTATATCTATGTATAGATGTATTAATGTATGAATGTATGAACAGGTGTATATATATAGATGTATTAATGTATGAATAGATGTATGTATATATAGATGTATGAATGTATGAACAGGTGTATGTATGTATAGATGTATGAATGTATGAACAGGTGTATGTATTTATAGATGTATGAATGTATGAATAGATGTATGTATATGTATAGCTGTATGAATGTGTGAATAGATGTATGTATATATAGATGTATGACTGTATGAACAGGTATGTATAGATGTATGAATGTATGAACAGGTATATGTATGTATAGATGTATGAATGTATGAATAGATCTATGTATATATAGATGTATGAATGTATGAACAGGTATGTATAGATGTATGAATGTATGAACAGGTGTATGTATGTATAGATTATGAATGTATGAGTAGATGTATGTATATATAGATGTATGACTGTATGAACAGGTATGTATAGATGTATGAATGTATGAGTAGATGTATGTATATATAGATGTACGTATGAATGTTCAGACAGAGAAACAGGTACAGTTAATAGACATTCAGCTGAACTGACCGTAGCACCGTCGTTGCCAGGGAGACCATCCAGACCATCTTTGCCGGGAAGACCCTTGACATAAATAATGAGAAAATTACATTTATTAAGTTAAAATATCAAAACCTAATGTTTCAACTTTAAATATTATAGATTTGAAGAAAATCATTCAGAAACTCCACTCACAGGCTTTCCCGATTCTCCTGCTCTTCCCTGCTTTCCCATTTCACCAGGAAGACCCTTTTAGAACAGACGAGTCATCATGCTCAGACATTTTTGACAATAATCAAAGCTAACAAAGATTTAAACCATGAATGATGAGTTTTGTGTGTAATGAATCTCTTACTGGTGGCCCAGTTTGTCCTGATTGGCCTGGCAGACCCCGTGGACCCTCTGGACCCTTTAAAACAGGAAATCTAGTTAAAGTTTTAACAAGCTCTTACATTATGCTGACACTTAAACCCAACTAAAACTACTACACAACATATGGTAAATGGCCTGATATAGCACCTTCTAGAGTCCTGGAACCCCCCAAGGCGCTTTACAACACAACCAGTCATTCACCCATTCACACACACATTCACACGCTGTTGGGGATGAGCTACGATGTAGCTACAGCTGCCCTGGGGCGCACTGACAGAGGAGAGGCTGCCGAGCACTGGCACCACCGGTCCCTCCGAACACCACCAGCAGGCAAGGTGGGTTAAGTGTCTTGCCCAAGGACACAACGGCAGCGACAGACTGAGCGGGGCTCGAACCTGCAACCTTCCGATTACGGGGCGAGCACTAAACTCCTGTGCCACCGTCGCCCCATTGAACATATGGGATGTTTCCCCTCCAAGTTAGACCTC
The DNA here is from genome assembly GCF_043380555.1 of Nothobranchius furzeri. Lineage (NCBI taxonomy): Eukaryota > Metazoa > Chordata > Actinopteri > Cyprinodontiformes > Nothobranchiidae > Nothobranchius > Nothobranchius furzeri. The sequence goes on along the minus strand of NC_091751.1, from coordinate 606,834 downwards.
ACACTGCACTGATTCTTAGAAACAAGTGTGTGTGGAGATGAGAGCTAAGAGTGCTAGAGGGAGGTATTTAGCTGTGTGTGTGTGTGTGTGTGTGTGTGTGTGTGTGTGTGTGTGTGTGTGTGTGTGTGTGTGTGTGTGTGTGTGTGTGTCACTGTTTCCCGTTTACTTCAGAAGCCTGAAAGGCCGCTCAAGTGTGCAAAACACAAACCCAAAAAGAGAAAATCAAGAAAGATGCAAAAAATTAAATATGAAATTTCTAAAAATGTTAAAGTTGATGCATTTTGTTTGAAAATGTGCTTACTGGAGGTCCAGGAAGGCCATCCACACCAGGAAGTCCATTTTCACCTTTCCTTCCCTGAAAGACATCAGTTGGACTGATTTAAATTTCAGTACAAAATATCAATTACATCATATAAAAAACTATTAAACTTAAAATATTCCTACATGAAAAAGACTCCATAAGAAGAAAATAAAAATGAGTGATGTATAAAAGCATGCAACTCCTAGTTACTTTATCATTTTGTGTTTTTTAAGTGCATGCAGCGGCTGTGTCCGACGGTCTGCTCGTGGTCTGCTTGTTTAAGTCTAATCCTTTGAAAGTGAAACATATTTGTCCTTTGAGATCTTGCCATAAGCATTGCTCTTCTTTAGAGTTTTGTACCTACATCTAGTCCGGACTTGGGAAATGGACCTTCTCTTTGACAGCAGCTGATGACAGTCCCTTCTTGTTTGCTAACATATCAGCTACTTTAGCCCTCCAGTACCTAGAGTATAATGCTTCAGCATTGTGCCGTGATGTCTTGCATTAAACCTTTTAATTTGTTGAAATAAAACATAGTGTTTCTGACTGTGTTTAAAGCTAAATACGTGAAAAATGTAGAAGCTACACTGTAAAAAATATGCGTCAAGATAAGACAACTCCTATAGTGTGCTTTCATTTACTAACCTTACTACAAGGAAATAATACTTATACTCAAAAAGAAGAGTTGAACTCAATTCCCCAAACCACTGCTAATGTTAATAAATAGAAGGTGCCCATAGAAGGGGAGCACTGACTCAATGGTGCCCCCAAGGGGTGGCCAGTGGTGAAAATCGCTGCCCCCCCAGCAAAAGCCAGTGTTAATAAATCATATTAATGTTCACTCAAACCATAAATTGATCATATTTATTCAAGACATATTTGTAAAACAAAAATAAAAATGATACAATTAATGAGTACAGAAATAATCATAATAAAAAATACATGTGTTTATGCTGCTCACCATTTTCTACAAGTGTTATGTCCATATTATTTTGTGAACACTGCAGCAGGTGAAAAAATAATAATTTTAAAATAAAATTTGAAAGAACATTTTAAATAACTGAAATGTATTTTTCTGGAATGTATTTGTAAAATTTAAGTTAAATGTTTTGGATACGTACTGTTTGCTTTTTATAAAAACAAATAAAGGTGCAATGCAATGCATCACCACAGGCTAAACTCTCCCAGAGTTACCATAAAGACCAGTCTGGTGTGCCACCCCAAACATTTCTTTGGCCCCGTCTGGCCACCCCTATCAAAATTTTCTGGAGGCGCCCCTGCACTGACTGTTGATGTTTTACATAAAAAATGTAAGTAGAGCTTTTAAAATAACTATAATTTGATAAGAGTTAATGCAGTAGGTATAAGTACCTACAGCAGATAAAAGTTGTGTCCTAGAAAAAGTCTCTAGAAACACAATCATCCGTATGAAAGCACAAGCTAAACATTTTCATGTTTGTATTGTTTAGAATGTGGTTCCAGTGGGCAAATGTCATACATGGTATTGTAAATGACATTTTACAGTTTGAAGAAAATGTTTCTCAGCCTATTTTACCCATTTCCTACCATCTTCCCATTTTATGTTCTTTGTAAACATTCGGCCTTCGCACCATGCTGTCACAGAGAACAGCTTAGCTCGCATTAGCCCTTTGTAGACTACTATTGCAAATTAACAATACATTACTCCTGGCCTTAAAGCATCCAGAAGGGGTATTATGATTAGTACTTTCATCAAAAAATGTCATAATGACTCTTCAAAATGCCTGCTGTTCTCTGGTGGAGGATTTACAAGGGGCCAATGCCCAATTTTTTATTATTATTTGATAGCGGTATGTATTTGCAAAGCTATATAACGTAGATTGCAGCTAAATTTTTTCAAACCACAAAAACCCCTAAAAAAATAAAGAGTATTTGTTAAAACTTCTCACCCTTTGGCCGGGTTCTCCATGTTCACCAGGTAGTCCTTGTGCACCAGCAGGACCCTGAGGAACGGAGCATCAAGTGAGAGTCCATAAAACGTGGCTGTTCAGCACAACTGATGTTTTTTGCTCAGTATGACATAGACTACAGCAGCAACAAGGTAGCCATAAATCATGTTTCTCACAGGGGGCCCTGGAGGACCATCTGCCCCGGGTGGCCCAGGAGGTCCGGCTTCTCCCTGAAACAAGTGCAAAACAATGCAAGAATTATACCCAAACCGTAGAAAATAAAAATACCAAACGCTAAAAAAAACTAAGCTTTGTGCCAATGATACTGCAGGTTGTCCTTTTTTGGTATTGACAGTCTGGTACAGGCTCTCGAATTGCAAAAAGATCAGAGAAACAAGAATGTCACAACTCTATAATTCAGTTCTGGCTCACTGTCCGCTCTTTTATTGGTCCTATTGTGTTGGAGCCTCAGACAATCAGAACTAAAACTAAAGATTTGTTTAAAGCTGTGATCCTGTCAGTAAATGCTGAGTGGCTAGTTCGTTCAGTAATGCTAAGAATTGCTATGTCATAGTTAAAATAATCCAATAAGGACAAACATTCTCACAAATGGCCACTTTAGTACTTAGTAGTTCAAGTGTCTGCAACACAGCAGCAGTTTTACTGTATTAGATTTTGAGCAGTCACATGTTTTTTTCATAGTGGATAATATTTAAAAACAACAGAAACTATAAATATAAAAGAATACAGCAAACGTCATGACCAATGTGTTACAAACACATCATAATCTAAAATTATGCCAAGTAATGTTGAACATTTACTCACTTTCTCGCCCCGAAGGCCCTCCGTTTGTACCTAGAACATCATTAGACAGATTAGATGAGCGTTTCAATAAAACTTCATGAATACAACTGCAACGGATTAAAAGAAAAACTGGTGATCACCTTTGATTTTTATCATTAAAACAACTTTATTTGAAATAGTGTTCATAATGTTCTTATGGTCAAAATATTTTTTGGTAAACAACATTTTCTGATTCTGATTAAAGATGAAAGTACTCATGGGTAAAAAGAAAAAGCTAATGTGAATGTGATGTTCCTGTTATTTTCTTTCTGCATCTAATACATTCAGCATACAATACTTTAAGTGAACAAATATTCATCTTCTGGATGCAGTCAAACTTCCTCCAGTTAAACAAAGACAAGACTGAAGGTATTGTTTTTGTAAATAAAAAGGATCCTGATCGACATGGCTCCAGAGGAATTGCGACAAAGACCCAGGTTAGAAATCTTGGTGTCATAAGTGATTCAGACCTTAGCTTCACTGGTCACGTTAAGGCCATAACTATAGCTTTTTATCAGCAGCAGCAGCTGAGTCTATCTATCTAGCAGCTGCTAGAGTCTTAACAAGAACTAGGAGAAACAAGCACATCGCTCCTGTTCTTAAATCTCTACACTGCTTACCAGTAAACTACACAATCAAAGTGCTACTACTAGTCTATAAATCACTTAATGGACATAGGGCCAGAATACTTGTTGAGTCTCCTTCATGTCAGCTGGTAGAACTCCGGTTCAGAACCAAACAGTGAAGCAGCTTTATGGGCTCGACACACGGGAGGCGACATTCCCTCTCCGCCATTCATTTTCAATGAGACATGCGCGACAAAGCGATAATCGCGGGTCTCTCTCCTACTAAGTGAAACGCGAAAAACGTGCGTGTGAAATTTTGCACTCGTGCACGTGTCATGCACGGACGACCCAGCGACGCAATCCCAGAAAGTTGAAACATTTTCAACTTTTCATCGCTGTCGCTCGGACGAGGACCAATCAACGGAGGTTTCATTCACTGACCAATGAGCGGACAGGATGCTCCGTACACCTCCGAGCAAACATGGAGGAGAAGTTGATTATTATTATGTTTTATAGTAAAATCTGAAGTAAGATTTCACATAACTCTAGCAGCACCTTGTGAAACATCACATCTACCGCTTTATTAACTCTGAACCGCTTAAATAACCTTAATTCCCTCCAACCTGACACAGCCAATCAAAACAACGGAAGTTTCGATTTCACCATGGAACAGAACGCGTAGACGGCTTTGCCGCTGGCCGCTGCCGCGGGTCGCCTCCCGTGTGTCAGGTAATAAAAGCGACAGCGACAAATCTCGCTGATCGCGGTCGTTTGTCGCCTCCCGTGTGTCGAGCCCATTAGTACGATGCTGCACACGGATGGAATCAGCTTTTTTATGAGCTCAAATGTGCCCCAACTCCAGTAACTTTTAAATCTAAATAGAAAACCTTCATGTATCCATCTGCCTTTGAATGACTGCTCTTATGCTGCATGTTCTGATCTTCTCACCCTTTGACTTTGTTTTTGTTTTGTTTTTTAATCTGAAATTAGTTTTTTATTTGTGCTGTATCGTTGATTTTAATGTTCTTGCTAATGGAAAGCACAATAAATTGTCTGTGTATGAAATGTGCTATATAACTAAAGCTGCCTTGCCTTCGCTCACTTTTGCTTCTAAAAATACATCCGGTTTCAATTTTCTTATTTTAGTCCATGATATGTAAGAAAAGTAGGATGTAGAATTAAATTTCTATTCTAGGTTTATGAAGTTTGCCGTTAGAAAAAATAAAAAAATAAGAAAAGCTGGACTTTTTTTTATTGCTGATCTATTCTATATGGAAAACATTTTTAATTGTCAGACATTTTATGTTCTTCCTCACGTTGGTAAAAATATAATTTTCTATATCTTCTTTACATCTCACATGTATTACGTAAAATAGATACATAACATTTTATTGTATCAGCAGCTATTTTAAGTCAAGGGCCACGTAAAGCCAACGAGAAGACCACAAATGGCCCACAGGCTGCACTTTGGACATCTTTAATCTAAAAATTGTAATTTTACTTTTGTTTTTGATGTATTTTTGGGACTTACCACATCTCCGGGTAATCCAGGGAGGCCTCTTTCACCCTGTGACACAGTTCACACAGCAGCATCAAGCACCATCACACCACCATAATCTACACGTAATAGCATGGCTTCCACCATAATTGATGAGACGAGTCATGTAAAAGTGTGTATTTATTGTCGACTGAAGGGAAGTAAAGTACTGTGCGAGTGCTTTGTGCGTGTGCTGGCTTTTGTCTGTGTGTCTACAAAAATGAGGAAACCATCAATGTCAGTAATTACAGACAAATGAACTCAGCATTAGATTTGAGCTAACAACCATGTTGCTCAGAGGAAACCGCAGAATGTCTGGAGAAAGCAGACAGAAGCCCAGTGATAAGAATTCATATCAGCTCTACTTGAGACACCACAGATCTGGTAAAAACAGTTATTTCAGCTCTAGGGTTGTACATGGCATTTCATAATACGGATTATCCACTGTGGTCTGGTTTTAAAAAAGGTCTAAAATTGTCTAAAGCCAATGTCAACAGATTCTAACCTGCAATCATTCATCACATAAAAAACCCAGATTAGTAAAATCAGTTGAAGACACAACAGACCCACCACTAGCAGCTATAGGCCCGTTTCCACTATTGGAACTTCTGGATAGTTTTACCTGACATTTGTGGCACGATGGCTTTACATTTGACCAGGTTGTCCCAAGAAGACAACTGTCTGGGTTAGTTCAGGGACACAACACGTGTGCTCATGGGGTACGTACTAGAAAATGGGCGTGTAGAGTTGCTGAGTGGAACTTGTGTTTGTTTATTGGCTGTGACTCAGTGGGAAATGATATCGGCAGACGTCACCAAACAACCAGCATTTAGAAAATTGGAAGAATTGCTGGTGAGGACTCACACATATAGCACCATGAAAATGGCTAATGTTCTGATCAATGATTAGCACATCTTTATGCCACAGAGCCACCCTCCCCTAGCCTGGCAAGCCATCCTATAGACCCCTGTAATGTTATTGTTTACATCCGGGTAATAGCACACATCCACACAACACTGGAGGGCAAACGGACCCTCTGTAGCCAATGATCCAGACCTGTATCTCCATGATTTAAGGTAACAACATAAAAGCTAGGGATTTAGATACTATTTTGGATCACCCAACACATCTTTGAGCAGATGATCAAAAAGGTACATGTCAAAGCGAACGTTGTTTAGTGCAAAGCTTCCATTTGGAATAGCCAATGAGCCGGGGATGACAGTGGTTGGAATTGGCCGCTGGTACGGGGATGTCTACAATTATTTGATTAACACTTCTGGACTTTACAAAGCTGAACAAAGATGAGCAAACCTCTTCTGCGCTGAGCAGGTCAATGCTCAGGTTCATGTTCAGGAAACAAAAAACAAGAAACAAGCAACACTGGGGCCTGATCTCAAGTGGGACAAACAGTTAAATAAATAAATAACTTATCTATTTGGCATACCTGACGAGCTCAGTTAACACAAAGTGAATGACAGTGAAGGCGGCCCGCTCCTATTTCAGAACACTTTTTGTGTAATTATGTAAAAATGAACTAATTTAACTCGGTTACAAAGGCATACACAGCATTAGACTATAACTTGTTTGTGTCTGTTGGAGTCTCCATGGAAAGCAGACTTTGGTGATCTTAGTCCTGATTTAGATTGGGGCAGGCTATGGGAGAGTGTCGACGTGTCCTCCAGAAATCCTGAACATCAACAAGTCCACTACCATTTTATACACCGGCTTTATCTTACTCCTAAAAACATTGCATGCAATGAAAATTATTAGAGATCCTAATTGCAAATTCTGTAATTTAGACTAAATAGGCACGTTTAAACATATGTTTTGGGAGTGCCGCCCAGTCATGGATTTCTGGAGACAGGTTGCAGGTAGGCTCTCTGCCTCGTTGAATTGCTCAGTGCCATGCCTGGTGGGTGAACTCAACCTAAATGATTTTTCACAAATCATCAGCAAAGAAAATGGTGGCTACACGCTGGAAACCACCACACTGCCTTCCTGTTCATGCCTGGACGATATTGTTTCTGGACATAGCATATTTGGAACTTTCTGTAGCGAGAGTGCACAGGGCTGGGAGTACTACATTGGAGGCCTAGAGAACTGATATTGATCGCCTCCGGACAAATTGCAATGATCAGTTTACAGCAACTGAGGCTCTGGACTAATTGGGGGGGAGGGGGGGGATTTTTGTTGGGATAATTTTTGTTTTGCATCCTCTGTAAGTCCCAACATCCTTTGTACTTGAAAAAGTTGTTGCAGCTTTCTATGAATCTTCATATAAGTTGGATGTAAAATGTTATGTACATAATTGGGACATATATATATATATATATATATATGTATATGTATATGTATATATACACATATATATATATGTATATATATATATACACACATATATATATATATACATATATATATACATATATATATATATATATATATATATATATATATATATATATATATATATATGTGTGTGTGTGTGTGTGTGTTTAGACATATATATATATATATATATATATATATATATATATATATATATATATGTATGTGTGTGTAGACATATATTTATATATATATATATATATATATATATATATATATATATATATATATATATATGTGTGTGTGTGTGTGTGTATATAAATATATGTGTATACACACACACATACATATATATGTATACATATATATATATATATATGTGTGTGTGTGTGTGTGTGTGTGTGTGCGTGCACATATATATATATATATATATATATATATATATATATATATATATGTGTGTGTGTGTGTATATATAAATATATGTGTATACACACACACATATATATATACATATATATATATATATATGTGTGTGTGTGTGTGTGTGTATACACATATATTTATAAATATATATATATATATATATATATATATATATATATATATATATATATATATATATATATATATATATATATATGTGTATATATAAATATATGTGTATACACACACACGCACACGCACACACACACATATATATATATATGTATATATATATATATACATATATATATTTCAAAAAGGGCCGCTACACTGAAACTGCTCTGTTAGCAGTGACTGAATCCTTAAAAGAAGCTAGAGCGACTGCCAAATCTTCGGTGCTTATCCTGCTCGACTTATCGGCAGCATTTGACACTGTCAACCATGGCTTCCTTTTGTCCACACTCTCTAGCATGGGCATCACAGAGAATGCACACGCCTGGTTTGAATCATACCTCACAGGACAATCATTCAGCGTATCTTGGCTTGGACAATCCTCTACCGTGCACCATCTTGCCACAGGAGTCCCCCAGGGCTCTGTACTAGGACCTCTTCTCTTTGCCATATACACCACCTCACTGGGTGAGATCATTCGATCACATGGCTTCTCCTACCACTGCTATGCAGACGACACCCAGCTCTGTCTGTCATTTCCACCGGATGACCACACTGTCTCTGCACGAATATCAAACTGTCTCTCTGACATATCAAAATGGATGAAATCCCACCATCTCCAACTCAACCTCTCTAAAACTGAACTACTTGTCATCCCAGCAAAACCATCCATACAGCACAATATCTCAATCCAGAATGACTTCCTATCTCTGGCTCCTTCAAAGGCAGTTTGAAATCTGGGTGTTGTGATTGATGAACACCTGGCCTTTAAAGATCATGTTGCCTCTGTTGCTCGTTCATGCCGCTTTGCGCTGTACAACATACGAAAGATCAGACCATACCTAACACAACATGCCACCCAGCTCCTGGTGCAATCTACTGTCATCTCCCGCCTCGATTAATGCAACGCCCTTCCAACTGGGCTTCTAGGGAGCTAGGATTGGGACAATATTCAGCGTAACTTGTACCAAGTTTTGTAACTTCGAACATGTTTCATCACATGTAACTTTGGATTCGTAACTTGTAACTTTAGTTTTCTAACTTGTAATTCTCAATTCGTACTTGTATTTCTTGTTTTGTAACAGGAAATTTTCATTTTGTACATGTATTTTTTATTTTGTAGAATCAAACTTTTATTTTGTACATTTACTACTCATTTTGTAACATCAAACATTCATTCAGAAACATGAAACTTTCGTTTTGTAACTAGCAGACTTCCAAATTGAAAAAATCAAGGTACAAGTTTGAAATCAAAACTCTCAAAACACACATTTCATTCTACAGGTACAAACCTCAAATCTACAGTTACAGATCTTTTTGTCTCAATTCTAGCTTCGGTGGGAGGAACTTGGGTGGAACCAATGAGAGCACGAGTCTTAGCTACCAATCACGTTTCTCGAATTCCTGTCCAATCATTGGGAGAGGAGGGCAGGGTTCTGTCAGAGCTGTAGAGAGTTACGACACTCCAGTAGACTCCTATGGAAAGAATGGAATGCGGGAGTCACGTGGTTCATGTAGCTTCGAATAGTTCCAAACAGCCCCGCCTCGGTGTTTCGGAAGTATTCTCTCCGGTAAGTTGATGAAATGTCATCATTTTGTTGCATTGTGAAGCGTTAGCTAACCGTTTCGTACCAAAATAAGCCAACGATGATATTTTATGTTGCCAGTTCTAGCTAGATAACCTTTAATGAGCTAACTGTGTGTAGCTTGTTGGTTGTGAGCAGGAGAATGAGCTGTAGACGGGTTTCTTTCGGTTTGTTTGATTCTACGTTTTAAAAATATTCCCCACAGTTTGAAATAGGTTATAAACTTTTTACATTATTAGTTTTATTTGGGATTTTTCTGTACAATACGTTGCTGTATCAACACGAACATGCATCAGAAATGGAAGCACAAATGGAGAGACCAATAATAAAGAAAATGTGATTGTGAAGACAAGTAATTATTTAATATTTTTCAGTTAATAACACTGACTACAACGAACTGCTGAAGCATGAGACAAACCGGATTACGAACGTAAGAAGATATGTTGTTCTGTTTTGTGGACTCAAGTAATAAGAATAGAATTACGATATTTCAAGAACAGTAGTCGAACAATAACTTTTAAAAATTAGACATAAAACTGCTCATTTCCACTTGCTTTATAATATTAGCATTTGCAATTTTGTTATTAAGGAATGACAAGAAATAGGAATTAACAATAAATAAATGTCAAAGAGTAACTAAAACAAAGATCTTATGTAACCATTAAAGGTTAAACTGTGTTGTGTGTCCATCTTCATGTTTTCATAGTGGCTGAGCGGAGAGCTGACCAGGAACAACGGCGGTGGCAAATCCCAGTTGGGTCTGTGATGGAGTGATGCACGCCTGGAGTGATTGCCATCTCATCCACAGTGAGCACACACTCTCTTTCCATCTCTGTCAGATTTTAACCTTCAAACTGAGCATGTCACACACCTCTCCTAACACACCTGGTTCCAGTTTAACGGGCTGCATTTGTCTGTGCAGGTTCTAACATCGGGCAGAGGGATACTCGTGTCCTGAAGAAACCTGCAGCCTGTTGAACCCACTGAAAAACAGAGCTGTACGGCCTTTTTGATTGTCTATTTACTCCATTTAATGCCTCTTGTGTTTTTCATGCCTTTTTGACTTTCTGTTTCCTCCCTTAGGTTTTCCAGCTGGGTTCCCTGGTTGCAGCCTGTTCCTTTCTCCTCCTGGCCCTGACGCCGGCTCGTCATGGCTTCCTGGGATGTCCCTCTCTCCTGATACCATCTCATGCCCCCTCTCACTTTCCCCCATCTCATTTGCCTCACTGCTGCTGCTGCTTTCCTCATTCTCTGAAATTATAATGGCACTTTTAGAATAAACAATCATTTTAAAATAAAATAAATACAAATGTCTAATATTTCAAAAGATTTGTACCACAGTTTACTGGAGTACAGCATGTGTGGTCACTGGTCAGTGGACCAACATGCAGTGGTTCTGCTGTACTTCTCACTGCGGGGTCCTTCCTCCTCCTTGGTTCAGGGCGATGAACAAACGTAGCATCAGCCCTGAGTCTCACCTTGCCTCGCCTAGTCTTAGTAAACTGTCCCTCCTCTACATGTGCCTGTAGACTGGTGTATTAGTTTATTTCCTGCCACATTTAACAGTTTAATTGCAGCCTTGTGCAGTTGAGAGCAGAGCATGTAGAGCCTTGATAGAAAACATGTGAGAGTGCACATTAAACTCGCTGCACACAGCTTTTTGTGATTGTGATCTCTGGTCATGGTGAGGTTGCTCCTGCTGACTTGAGCCAACCATTTTCTTCTTCTCTCTGCGTCTTTGGGGAAGCCGTAATTCTGATTCCTCCCTCAGACCGATTGCTGTATGCAGCGCAGCCAACCATGTAAGATAATCAACCTATAAAGGGATTATTGAAATACTAATTTTGTACATATAGAAATATTGAACTGAACCAAAAATATAGAGATGTAAAATTACATTTAAAATTTTATCCAATCCTAAAATTAGTGACTTCAAATTTTAACCCACAGACACATTTTATTTTGATAATCCAAATAAAGTTATTCAAAAGAGTTTCATTAGGTCTTGAGTACATTGCTCATAATTAATGATTCAGCTTATTTGTGCATATGTGATGACTAAACAATGTTGGTAAAATGCTTTATTAAAATGCTATTATACATGTTGTACATGTTTGGTATTCATTTTTACACAGTTAACACTTTTTATCTACCGTGTTTGACCATACAGTTTTATTGAAAATTTCTTTGTAATTAGTTGCTATAGAAGCCAGATAAGCTGGGTTATAGATGCATGTACTGTCTTCACATAGAAATATAAGGTAATGATTGTAAAATGTATTCTACTGAACATAATAGATCATCATTCTAAGCATAAACAGCTGCATGTTTTCTTCAAGGTAAGCTGGAGCTGAATTCTAGCTTTCAATAAACACTTTAAAATGGATATTACAACTCGAGTTTAGGGCTTCTTGTAGGACTTAAAGTTATTAAATATGCTTATATTAGAGCAGTGTGTTGCATTACTACATCAGATTTATTGCTATAATATATTATAGTAATGTATGTGGTCTAAATATGTTCTACAGTGTGTTAGGACTGTCGTATTCCTGTAATGTAGAACAGTCACAGGTGTTTGTCTTCCTACAAATGCTCGGAAAAATATAAATTGGCTACTTTGTGAAGGAGTTAGGACATAATATATAATATAATATATAACATTATTCAATAATTACCACGAATCGCCAAGGGAAATATGATTATATTAAATTTTTGTGATTAGTCCCACCATACGCCGTTCAAACTGACTTACGGCGCTGGGATGTTTGGAACTGAGAGCTCCATGAACCACGTGACCGCGAGTCGGCGAGTTCAAGGAGTGTCGTAACTCTCTACAGCTCTGACAGAACCCCGCCCTCCTCTCCTAATGATTGGACAGGAATTCGAGAAACGTGATTGGTAGCCAAGACTCGTGCTCTCATTGGTTCCACCCAAGTTCCTCCCACTGACGCTAGAATCGAGACAAAACGATCTGTAACTGTAGATTTGAGGTTTGTACCTGTAGAATGAAATGTGTGTTTTGAGAGTTTTGATTTCAAACTTGTACCTTGATTTTTTCAATTTGGAAGTCTGCTAGTTACAAAACGAAAGTTTCATGTTTCTGAATGAATGTTTGATAGGGATGGGTACCGAATTTGGTACTTTTTAAGGTACCGACCGTATTCCATAGTACCGACCGAGCACCGATTCACGTCATTTCAAACGGTGCCTCGTTTCGGTACCCGTCCATCATAACGAGAACTTGCCAAGACAGCTGCGCATGCGCAAGAGCGTTATGTCGTCGCTTGCTGTGAGCCAGTTGTAAACAGAGCAGCATGGTAGAAAGAACGCACGCTAACGCTTGGGTCCACTTCACTAAATGTGATGGGTAACTGGGTGATGATGAAACCAGCGACAACTATCTAAGTGAGACATCCTCGTCTTAATCTCCTCCGGTAGGTAAATATAATTAGCTTGATATGTTAGCTTCCGTTTCGCTAATGGTGCGTTCACTTTCTCCTCGGAACTCCGAATTTCCAACTAGAAGAACATGAACGCATTCTAAAGTTTGGCTTCACTTTACTAAATGTGACGGGTGATGATGAAACCAGCGACAATGATCTAAGTGTGAGGCATCATCGTTTTAATCTGCTCCAGCAGCTAAATAAACTGTTTAAGATAACGTTAGCTTGGTATGTTAGCTTCCATTGCCACCATTGTTATCAGCTAATGGTGTGTTCACTTTCTCCTCGGAAATTCTAACTTCCCAGTAGGAAAAATCAAAAGAGAAAGGACGGCAAAAGGAATGAAGATACACAGTAAATTTAGTTCACAGTAAAGATGTTTGCTTCAGTTTAATTATCAGCTTATAAAACTACAAGGACGATGTTAAAATACAAACAGTTGAATGTTATTTATCGTGATATTTATCAAATATGGTTATGTATTGAGAAAAATATATATTTAATTATAAAAGAGAATTAAAATAATAAACACTCAAAAGTATCAAATTGGTACCGTTAAGTACCGGTATCGATTCCTAGGTACCGGGAATTAGTACCGGATCGATTCAAATGTCAAAGGTACCCATCCCTAATGTTTGATGTTACAAAATGAGAAGTAAATGTACAAAATAAAATTTTGATTTTACAAAATAAAAAATACATGTACAAAATACAATGTTCCTGTTACAAAACAAGAAATGCAAGTACGAACTGAGAATTACAAGTTAGAAAATTAAAGTTACAAGTTACGAATCCAAAGTTACATGTGATGAAACATGTTCGAAGTTACAAAACTTGGAACAAGTTACCCTGAATATTGTCCCAATGATAGCTCCACAGTCTTCCAGCCTGTACTGTGAGACCTCTTTATGAGGCCAGAACAGTCTCAATAAGAATTAAGTCACACAACGTTTTCCACAAATGCACACGTTCATTCGGAAATCCACATTCTGTGTTTCACAAATATAATTCGGAGGAACACAAATGCACACGCTCATTCGGAAATTCACACTCTTTGACTCATAAATATAATGTGAAAAAATAAGTCACGCAACATTTTCCACAAATGCACACGCTAATTCTGAAGTTCACACTCTGTGGTTCACAAATATAATTTGTAAGAACACTTGTAATATAAACTCAGATCATACGAATTGCTGAACGTGCATTCACGGACAGCTTCTCATTTGTGAACCTTCCTGCATTCGTGAGAGAAATCGATGTGCTGAATTTTGAGACTCTCCTAACGTCGCAGGTCAACAAACGTCACCATTGGCTAATGAACCTGTCAATCAAATATATGCTTCTGCCAGGGCTGTTCGCTTTCAGCCAATCATATAGCTCCTTATGTCACACAACAGATCTGCTGTGCGCATGCGCATTGCAGTTCACAAGGCAGAGCAGGATGGACCGGTCACGATCTGTGAGTAATAGTTTTATCTTATTCCCTCGTTGTAATTTATGCAATGTTATAGAATTATGAGTAGAAGCGTTCTTCATGATCAAGTAAAATGTTTTATGTTAAATTCAGTCCAGACGTTACGTGAAGTCTGGTCCATTCTTCATCTAGTTTAACATCAAGCTAAACTCAAGTGAACATTTGTTTAGTTAGCGTATCTAGGTACCATTTTTTTAGGCCACGGTGGTCAAACTCAAGGCCTTGGTCTATTTTTATTTGCCCCGCGAAATCAAATATCAAATATATAATATTAAACTGGCCCGCCGGGCGATTTTGCTAATAAGACTACTAATCCCATAGTGCTTTGCGGCGTTAGCGCGCGAGATGAAGCAAGCCCTCTTTTATGTTTACATCATTAGCATCCATGCTAGTCGAATCAGCGTGTGCAGCGTTACCCTCAGTCTTAAACAACTGAAGATACTCCTCTAAGCACCCAGTTTACTCAGCGAGTTTCCGACTTTGAACGCCTAGAAAGAAGGTATCTGGCTGGAACAGGTGACCATCAGAGTGGAGCGAACTGAGCTTGAAATATTTGTCATGCACTTTTTCTGCTCCAAAGCATGAACGTTAATAACTGAGATATTTTCATAGAAGATAATTGCTATTTTTGGTTTTCACAGATCTTAACTTATTTAATTATCTAACATGTTATTGTATGGCTGTTGTACCTTTCATTTGGTAATTGATTGTTTTGACCCCTATAAAAATGTGTCATATGAGAGTGTTTGTGCTTGAATTACATAGATCATGTACCTGAAGGTAGCTGACAACAACCGGGCAGACACCCACCTTGCCTTCTTCAGTGAAGCTGTGAATGAGCATGGCTTTCCTCTGAGGTATTCATGTTATTCCCAACTTTACCCTCTGTTACCCTGTTACAAATCTGCTTTTGCCTAAAGTGTGTTATTGACCAAAGATAACATGCCATTTGAGGTCATATAGTAAAATCTATGGGGGGGGGGGGGGGGGGGGGGGGGAACATTTCCCTCTTTCAAAAAAAATTTCCCCAGCAGAGGGTTAATAATGCCACATTGTTTACTCACTTAGTAGCAAGGTACATAAGGAAATTTCTGTGAGACTGAAATTGATGTAGATTGTTATAGATGTGCATTAAAAATGTTTGAAGCGAGATTCTAATGTTTTTTTTTTCATGGTGAGAGGAGATCATGGCGGAGAAAATGTAGGTGTTGCAGAATTAATGTTCTCAGTTCGTGGAACTGACACCAACAGCTTCATTGCAGGAAAAAGTGTACACAATCAACGGTGAGTGTAACCTAATTTGGAAGCTTTGTGTGTGTGTGTGTGTGTGTGTGTGTGCGCGCGTGCCTGTGCCTGTTGACCTGCCCAGGGTGCACCCTTCGTCTCACACTGTGACTGCTAGAGATAGGCACCAGTCCCCCTGCGACCATTCAAAAGATAACTCAAGTTGAAAACGGATGTATGGACATGTAAATTTGTGTGTATATTATAATTTTCTTTTATTTAATCCCCCTCCAAATCCAGGATCGAGCGCCTGTGGCGTGATGTCTTCATGAGTGTTACTGGTCTATATTACAACATCCTGCACTCTCTGGAAGACCAAGACTTGCTCGACATCAGTAACATCCTTCACATGTTTTGTTGCCACTATATTTTCTTGTCTCGCATCCAGGCCAGCCTGGATGTCTTTAGAGATGCGTGGGACAACCATCCAATCAGGACAGAGGAAAACATGACACCAAATCAGCTGTGGCATCTGGGCCAGGCTCTGAATCCTGTTTCTGATCCAGGGGCAAATGTATGTTCTGTTAAAATCACTGATCACATGTCAAGTTGATCCTTAACTAAAAATCAAATGTTCAACACTTTGATAATCTACCTCTGCACTATGCTTATTGGATTCAAGACAAAATGGCTGTTGAAATTACAGTTCTGTTTGTGTGCACCTCTACTGAAATGGACACTCAACTATAATGTCATGACATTACAAAGTCATGACACATCTGCAAGTTCAAAATGCAAGGCATTAGACCTTCCAGATGTGATATTCTCACTGCTGTTTTAACATAAAAGTAGCCCATTAATTAAAAAAATAATAACTTATGAAATAATGGAGATGCTAGTTTCTGCCTGACATCATTGATGTTAAGTAATTGTTAAAAGGTCATGATAGGGCTTGTATTAAATGTGTTTTCTTGAGATTCATTATGCACAATGCTCATACACACTTTCCTTTTCCAGGGTATACCGACACCAGAGATTGAATGGGAGGAGAATGGATACATGACTGAACCTCATCCTGGGATCAATGTCCCTGTACTGGACAGTCCTCTTACAGATCATGAAATTTTGGAACTGCAGGACAACATTAATCCGTTGAAACATTCAGACTCTTTTGGAGTGAACACATATCTTCACACTGTCCAGTATGTTGAGAACTTACTTGAGGCTAGATGATTACATGTGTGAAGAAGGAAGGAGAGAGAAGGTAGGGAGTTAGGAAGAAAGAAAACAATTAATGAGACAGGAAGGAAGGAAGTTAAAAAGTGAAGGAGTGGTCCATTTTAAGGTTAATGTACTGTATATTGTTATTCAAGGGATTTGCCTTTGTAAATATGAAATGCTAAAGGATAGACCCCAAAATAGATGTCTAAATTCATTTATAGTTGTGTATTTCCTTAAAGTCTTTGTCAGCCTGATTTATTTTAGACCAAAGGATCTTTCATGGCAGTTAAAACGAAGAGTCGGAGTACCCGGCCCGGAGGGTTACCGGGGTCCCACCCTGGAGCCAGGCCTGGGGTTGGGGCCCGTGAGCGAGCGCCTGGTGGCCGGGCTTTCGCCCATGGGGCCCGGCCGGGCCCAGCCCGAACCGGATACATGGGCTCGTCCAACTGTGGACCCACCACCCGCAGGAGGAACATGAAGGGTCCGGTGCAATGCGAATCGGGTGGCAGACCAAGGCGGGAACCTTGGCGGTCCAATCCCCGGACAAGAAAACTAGTTTTTGGGACATGGAACGTCACCTCGCTGGCGGGGAAGGAGCCGGAGCTTGTGGCAGAGGTTGAGCGGTACCGGCTAGATATAGTCGGACTCACCTCGACACATTGCATTGGCTCTGGAACCCGAGACCTGGAGAGGGGTTGGACACTCTACTTTGCTGGAGTTGCTCCGGGTGAGAGGCGGAGGGCTGGGGTTGGCTTTTTGTTAGCCCCGAGACTCTCTGCCTGTGTGTTGGGGTTTACCCCGGGGGACAAGAGGGTAGCTTCCTTGCGCCTTCGGGTCGGGGAACGGGTCCTGACTGTTGTTTGTGCTTATGGGCCAAATATCAGTTCAGAGTACCCACCCTTTTTGGAGTCCCTGGGACGAGTGCTAGATAGTGCTCCATCAGGGGACTCCATTGTCCTGCTGGGGGACTTCAATGCTCACGTGGGCAATGACAGCTTGACCTGGAGGGGTGTGATTGGGAGGAACGGCCCACCTAATCAGAACTCGAGCGGTGTTTTGTTATTGGACTTCTGTGCAAGCCGCAGTTTGGCCATAACGAACACCATGTTCGAACATAAGGATGCCCATCGGTACACTTGGTACCAGGGCAGCCTAGGTCACAGGTCGATGATAGATTTTGTAGTCGTATCATCTGACCTGCGGCCGTATGTTTTGGACACCCGAGTGAAGAGAGGGGCGGAGCTGTCAACTGATCACCACCTGGTGGTGAGTTGGATCAGATGGCAAGGGAACATGCCGCGTAGACCTGGCAGACCCAAACGCATAGTGAGGGTCTGCTGGGAACGCCTGGCAGAAGAACCTGTCAAGACGGTCTTCAACTCCCACCTCCGGCAGAGCTTTGACCACGTCCCGAGAGCAGTGGGGGACATTGAGTCCGAGTGGGCCTTGTTCCACTCTGCGATTGTCGAGGCGGCTGTTGCTAGCTGTGGTCGTAAGGTGGCCGGTGCCAGTCGTGGTGGCAACCCCCGTACCCGCTGGTGGACACCAGAGGTTCGGGGAGCCGTCAGGCTGAAGAAGGAGGCCTACAGGGCGTGGCTGGTCTGTGGGTCTCCGGAGGCAGCAGACAGGTACCAGATAGCCAAGCGGGGTGCAGCAGTGGCAGTTGCCGAGGCAAAATCTCGGGCGTGGGAGGAGTTTGGTGAGGCCATGGAGAAAGACTATCGATCGGCTCCAAAGAGGTTCTGGCAAACTGTCCGGCGCCTCAGGAGAGGAAGGCAGCAACTCGCTCACACTGTTTACAGTGGGGATGGGGAGCTGCTGACGTCAACTGAGGCTATAGTCGGACGGTGGAAGGAATACTTTGAGGAGCTCCTCAATCCCACCAATGCGCATTCCGAGGAGGAACCAGAGCTGGGAGGCCTGGGGATGGACTGTCCGATCTCGGGGGCAGAAGTTGCTGAGGTAGTCAAACAACTACACAGCGGCGGAGCCCCGGGGGCGGATGAGGTTCGTCCTGGGTATCTCAAGGCTATGGATGTTGTAGGGCTGTCATGGTTGACACGTCTCTACAACATTGCGTGGTCATCGGGGGCAGTTCCTAGGGAGTGGCAGACCGGGGTGGTGGTCCCCATCTTTAAGAAGGGTGACCTGAGGGTGTGTTCCAACTATAGGGGGATCACACTCCTCAGCCTCCCTGGAAAGGTCTACGCCAAGGTACTGGAGAGGAGGGTCCGATCGATAGTTGAATCTCAGATTGAGGAGGAGCAATGTGGTTTTCGTCCTGGCCGTGGAACTGTGGACCAGCTCTATACCCTTGCAAGGGTGATGGAGGGGGCATGAGAGTTTGCCCAACCAATCCACATGTGCTTTGTGGATTTGGAGAAGGCTTATGACCGTGTCCCCAGGGGCACCCTGTGGGGGACGCTCCAGGAGTATGGGGTGGGTGGCCTTCTGTTAAGGGCCATTCAGTCCCTTTACCAGAGGAGCGTGAGTTTGGTCCGCATAGCCGGTAGTAAGTCGGACCTGTTCCCAGTGAGGGTTGGACTCCGCCAGGGCTGCCCTTTGTCACCGGTTCTGTTCATCACTTTTATGGACAGAATTTCTAGACGCAGCCGTGGTGTGGAGTGTGTCGAGTTTGGTGGCAGGAGAATCTCGTCTCTGCTTTTTGCGGATGATGTGGTCCTCCTAGCTTCATCCAGCTCTGACCTTCAGCTCTTGCTGGGTAGGTTCGTGGCCGAATGTGAAGCGGCTGGGATGAGGATCAGCACCTCCAAATCTGAGACCATGGTTCTCGACCGGAAAAGGGTGGCTTGCCACCTCCGGGTCGGGGGAGAGGTCCTACCTCAAGTGGAGGAGTTTAAGTATCTCGGGGTCTTGTTCACGAGTGAGGGTAGGAGGGATCGGGAGATCGACAGGCGGATTGGTTCGGCGTCTGCAGTGATGCGGACGCTGAGCCGATCTGTCGTGGGGAAGAGGGAGCTGAGCCAGAAAGCCAGGCTCTCGATTTACCGGTCGATCTACGTCCCAATCCTCACCTATGGTCATGAGCTTTGGGTAATGACCGAAAGAACGAGATCGCGGATACAAGCGGCCGAAATGAGTTTCCTCCGTAGGGTGGCCGGGCTCAGCCTTAGAGATAGGGTGAGGAGCTCGGACATTCGGGAGGGACTCGGAGTAGAACCGCTGCTCCTCCGGATCGAAAGGAGCCAGTTGAGGTGGTTTGGGCATCTGGTCAGGATGCCTCCTGGACGCCTCCCCGGGGAGTTGTTTCGGGCATGTCCTGCCGGCAGAAGGCCCCCGGGTCGACCCAGGACACTTTGGAGAGGTTACATCTCCAATCTGGTCCGGGAACGCCTTGGGGTCCTGCCGGAGGAGCTGGTGGACAAGGCCGGGGAGAGGACGGCCTGGAGCTCCCTAATTGGGATGCTGCCCCCGCGACCCGGACCCGGATAAGCGGAGGAAGACGAAGACGAAGACGAAGACCAGGAATGTATTTGAAAAGGCTGCTGTTCACTTCATCTATGCTACAATTCTTCAAAATGTAAATGTGCTATCATTGCTAGTGTTGGTTTAGTAACATGCATCTTCCTATGTATCCAGCTCTAATAAAAACATTTAAAGGTGAACCACCTACTTATCAAGAGATCCATTTCTTTTTACATGTTATTGTTTGAATTTTGTCTCGTTTCATAACTTTTGCTCAACATTTAAGGGGAACTGTGTTACCCTGCGATCATCTTCATTACACTTGAAAACTTGTACTATACCTCCGTCCGTCTACTTATTAAATGGAATAACATGACAAGATTCTATCTACTGGTTTTTTGATCAAGGGATGATTAGGTGTTGTGAGAAGATTCTCAATGCTACTGAGTCTGTGTTAAGTTGCAACTGGACACACAAATACCCACACACCGTTTGTTCATTTGTTCTCAGAATGAGAATAATGTCTTTTACAATTAAAAAGTTTTTTCTTGATGTCACTGAAGGCTGTGTTAGAAATATATGCAGCTCATTAAAAGGAAAAGTAACTGATGTAACCAAAAGCCTGAACACAGGAGAATAGAGACACCTGCCAAGATAAAGAGCTGGAGCTTTTGCTCCTTTTCAGAGTCACTCCCATGGAATAGGCCAGATGATTTACTAGCTTCTCTTACCTTCTCTGCAGACAATGTTTAATATGAGCTTCAAGAGGTCTCTGCCCCTAACGGGTTTGCTTTCACATAGTAAAAATGCATAATTTTTCTGAATAAGATTATTAAGAGGCCACCCATAGGGTGGAATGTTGGAAATGTAATGTAACCGGTTAGATTTGTGTCCGACTTGACGCCGACTTGCTCTGACGTCATGCATACGTAGGCAACGATAACCACTTGAGATCAAGGCGGCCGCAGATTTTGGAGCAAGGCGCTGCAGTTGTTCTCCCTCGGCTGCAAAACCTTGGGCATGATGGGAAACGCCTGGCTCTCACCTGATCTAAGATCTGATTGGTTCATATTTTGATCCAAACATCCGGTGGTAGAACATGAAATGTTAGTTGGTCACATGTATTCTGTAAATCATGTAACGTTAATGATGACAACTATATAGGCCATAAAGAGAAATGTGGTTTGTGTTCTTTTGTCATGTTTCCTATGAGCACACTGAAGCTACAGCTGATAACCTTTACTTATTATTACAGTCATGTCTTCATATACAATATATGATATCCACAAACACGTGAGGATGTGTTTCAGCTGCTAACAGGCACCAGAATTAAAATTGAAAATTAAACAAGTATGAA